>NC_069505.1:228673288-228783527 GCF_027579735.1 Bombina bombina | reverse complement strand
TGTACTCCTCCACGGGTCTCTTGGCTTGCTTAAGGTTCCTCATGGAAGCTTCAGCGGACATTTGTACATCAGTGTCGTGAAAAAGATCATCCATACATGTGAAAAATCAGAAAGGGATCCTAGCACTGGGTCATTATGTTCGCACAGATTGTCAGCCCAGATTCTTGGCTCACCCCTCAGGAATGAAATAGTACTGAATACCTTGATCCTCTCTGTGGGATAACTGTGAGGTCGTAGATTATAAAGTAAATGACATGAATTCTTAAACTGCCTATACTGCTTCCTGTTTCCAGAAAAGAGCTCTGGTAGTGAAACTGAAGGTTCAGGTGTTTGCTGAGGTGGTGCAGTATGAGTAGTAAGTGAGTCTCTTATAATTCCCCTTAAAGACTGATTTTCAATTTGTAAATCATGAACCGCCTGAGCAAGCTGATCAACCTTTTGGGAGAGGTTGTAAACTATCTGTGGTAGATCTGGTGGCTCCATTTTTAGGGCTTAGTAATATGTCAGGCTACAAATATGAAGTTAACGATGGAACACAATTCACAGATCTTAATTTATTAATAATTGTTTTGTTTCACTATTGTAAAGGAATATCACTATGGCTTAGTGATATTCTCACCTAATAGTGATAGTTTAGTGGTTTATTTTGCCACACCCCAGATTATGCAGTTAGGGTTAAGCAAACTTGAATAGGATTTGTAGAAATTGTTCTCAATATTAAGTTAGCTTTAGTTCTTAAGTTGCAGGTGTAGTAATGGTTCTATTAACACTCAGAGTCTTATGCAGTGTAACACATAAATATTTAACTAGTAACCAGGTTCTGTTAACAGTTATACATATGCTCATGCAGTATTGCTATTTTATTTGCAGAGATTACTTGTACCTTGTCTTGTGTTGCACTTGTAGTGTGGCAGAGCTGTAATGAATGCACAGCCTGTTCTGTGGAAGTTCCAGTTTCACTGTGGAAGCTGTGTTGTTTATTAATCTGCAGTCAGGATGTTTCAATAAGGGTTAAAGCCAGATTTTCAGTGACAAGTTCTGTGGTAACTCTCCTTTAAATACTAACTACACAGTGAAAGTTCTCCAAGTAACAAAGCATTAGAACACATAGAATAATACTTGCAGTTTGGTTCAGGCAGTTCATTCAATTGATTGCATGTCAGCTCCTAAGTTAATGAACACTGCAGTTGTTTGGATGAATTCCAGTTAAAGTTGAACAAAGTATCAAAAAGTTCCTGTGAGGAAAAAAGTTCAGAAAACAAGTTATTCAAAGTAGTTAGGCTCAGGTAAATAGGGTAGCCTTGTACTCCAAATTACTAAGCAAAGAGAATTGATTTGGGGTGGTTTTTAAAGGCAAGCTGCAAGTTTGTTGCTTGAAGGATTCCGCTGGGTCCTAGAAGGAGCTAGGTTCCTGACACCAGTGAAGGGATTGGCAGAGAGGTGCAGCAGATGAAGGGCAACGTGTAAGGATGATGAGCCTGGTTAGAATGATTATCGCGACTTCAGAGCTCTGGTTAACTGTTTTGCAAAACTATAAAGCTGCATAAAACACATCAAAAATACATTACAAAGTATAGTTACACTCATAATAACACATCTAATAAAAATTATATAATAATAATATTTCACCTAAAAGTTATAAGGGTACAAAGATATGAGGTCTCAGGTGTTAGAAAAAAAGGCAGGTAAAGGGCTTTAACATTGAGACACATACATATAAAATGTCTAAATCTATATATGTATACATATGTATTTACAGACATATATACACATATAAACACATAAATACATATATATATAATATATATATATATATATAATATATATATATATATATATATATATAAGTGCATTGGAGCCCTTTGCAGTAAGGTACATGAAAACATGTAAAAGCATATTTATGCAATATTTATTTTTAATAAATTGATATAGTGTGTATACACTGTAAATATCACATTACAAATATTCCAATGTTCTTCACATAGGGGAATACCTTCTAAGTATTTAGATATATATATAATATATATATTTATATTTATTTATTTGTATATATATATATATATATGTGTATATATATATATATATATATCTCTGTATATATATATATATATATATATATATATATATATATATATATATATATATATATATGTTGTACCAAAAAACATCAGATATATGTAGAAATATTTATTTATGAATAAATAGAATATCCAAAGAGGCCACAGCACCAGATAGACTTAACAAGTATTTATACCTTTATTTTCACATAAAAAATTGCGATGTTTCGGCCCCACTGGCCTTAATCATGCATATAAAATAACTTAGCCCATATTCACACTATATAGGCTGATCAATTAACAGTTAATTACAAACAGATTTGTCAAAAAAATTTCATGCATCTCAGTTACTCCACCTAGTGGTATATTTACTGTATTACTTCAATCATTTTAACCCTTTACTCCCTATAAAAACAAAAGTAACCTAACAGTGAACTATATATAGCAATAAACTAAATATATTAAAACAAAAGAACTTCAGATCCAGAATAATATTACAGAGGACTAGTGGGAAGACAGGGAAAGATCTAGATAAGCACTGAAAAATCTATTTCTCTTTTTTTTATTTTTTATTCTATAATTTTTTATTGAGATTTAATTGTAGGCATACAAACATTATCATCAACATGAAAACAAAACAACATTTTACAATGAGCATCCAGAAGAAAGATTAAAGAACTCTCGTTTCTGCGACAAAATACATATATTGTAAACAATATTCGCCTACTAGACTGTGTACCTCCCTAATGACACATGAGGCCACTCGTAGGCCTCTTTATTACACAGGATGCAACGCTAAGGGGGCTAGGAGGGGACCGCTCTTGGGTCCCAGATTGTGAACCTCTTTTTTTATTTTATACAATCTGTCAACAAAAAGAATCAAAAGTGTTCAGTAGATACAAGGGACGGGTACAATTAATATGCTGTTACATCACAGTAAGAAGAATTAAAAGATTATTTAACACAAGGTGATATAATATTACTGAGCAGTAAAAAAAATGGAACCTCATTTTAAATAATGTATATTCCTTCAGGCTTTGACGAGCCTCATGTGGACCCATTGGAACAGGGGTAACTCAAGGGAGGAATTTTGGTTACAAATAAATGTGGCACTCTTTAACATCTGCTTAAACCATTAAGCAGCGCTGAAGCTTTGCTATGAGTACCATCTAGCTTAGGGATGAACAAATACAGTCAAAGCCAAAATAGAAGTTACAATTATCGTGGAATACCGTATGTTGGGAGAATGAAATGTTGCCTGTAGCTTTAAAAAGAGCGGGCTAGCAGCAATCCTGCAAATCGTGGTATAAGGCAGAAGAGCAATGTCCCCTATGTTAAATTATATATATCTCAGGCTTAGATGACAGCCTGAACAGGTGGTATTATGGAGATAAGTCCGTAAAGCTGGAGCAGCACTCAATATTGCGACCTATCATGGCCGCTGCCCGGAAGTCTCCCCAATATTTCTCTTTTTAACCCTCTCGGGTACATACTGTCCAACTGATGGATCCAGTAAGTTTCTCTCCGTTTCAGGATATTCTCCCTGTCTCCACCACCTCTTAAAGGGACCCAATTTTTTTCTTTCGTGATTCAGATAGAGCATGCAATTTTAAGCAACTTTCTAATTTACTCATATTATCAATTTTCTTTGTTCTCTTGCTATCTTTATTTGAAAAAGAAGGCATCTAAGCTAAGGAGCCAGACAATTTTTGGTGTAGACCCTGGACAGCACTTGTTTATTGCTGGGTGAATTTATCCACCAATCAGCAAGAACAACCCAGGTTGTTCACCAAAAATGGGCCGGCATCTAAACTTACATTCTTGCTTTTCAAACAAAGATACCAAGAGAATTAAGAAAATTTGATAATAGGAGTAAATTAGAAAGTTGCTTAAAATTGCATGCTCTATCCGAATCACAAAATAAAAAATTTGGGTTCAGTGTCCCTTTAATATCCCAAACGTGGTCAATAATTTGCCACCTCCTTTTGCTTATATTGTGACCTGCTTGTATAAAGTGATTAGACACTGGGGCTTCTGTATTACCACACCTGATATTAGACTTATGTTGGTTCATCCTTTCCCTACCTTTTCTCGTGGACTCCCCAATATAAATCAAAGAGCACGGACATTTAATAAGGTAAACTATAAATGAAGTTTCTCAAGTGTAATATCCCTTTATATTGTATTTGCGGCCTGTTCTAGGATGCATACATTCTTTCCCCTTTATCATGGCATGACAATTAGCACCTCCTAAGCAGGGATAAGAACCTTGTGACTTCTGGTTTATATATCGTTGCTATTTATGTAGGGCCCAGGTCACTCCTTACCAGGGAATCCCTAAGATTTGTAACTCTCCTGAAGGCCACGATAGGCACATTTTGAAGGATGTCCATTTCTTTGTTACAATTACTTACAATCTCCCAGTGCTTTTTAATTATTTTTGTTACTTCTTTACTATACAGATTATACTGCAAGGTAAACACAATTCTCTTATTGTCCACTTGTTCTGTGTTTGTAACAGGGCTGGTATCTTGTAACCTATCAATCTAATCCCTAATCAGCTGCTCAGGGAAACCTCTTTGGATAAATCTTTTACCCATTTCCTTCATTCTCACAGGTCATTTCTGCTTGTCATTAACAATCCTGTTAACCCTGAGCAGCTGACTCCTGGGGAGAGAATTCTTTAACTTACCGGGATGAAAACTATCATAGGCCATAGTCTTTCTATCTGTGGACTTCCTAAATAGATCAACCTTTAGGGTGCCATTTTCTTTATATACCCTAGTATCTAGGAAATCCACAGATATTTCACTATATGAGAGAGAAAATTCAACACCTAAAGTATCTGGATTTAAGGAGGTCACAAATTTCTCCAGGGATCCAATGTCGCCCCACCACATGACAAACACATCATCAATGAAGCGCCACCAGGCGGCGCCATACTCCTGGAACAACTTGTATACACAAAATTTTCTTCAAAGCTATTCATAAATAGATTGGTGTATGATGGGGCCACATTGGATCCCATGGCGGTCCCTTTAACCTACACATACCAATTATCCTGGAACAAAAACTAGTTCCAGTACAATATAAGGCTTAATTATTCACAAATAAATTCTACTTGTTGAGGGCTATAAATACTACCTTTTAAAAGTTTATTAATTATACCTATTTCTGTCTCATGCTTGATTGAGGTATAAAGACTCTTAAAGGGACACTGAACCCAAATTTTTCTTTCGTGATTCAGATAGAGCATGCGATTTTAAGCAACTTTCTAATTTACTCCTATTATCACATTTTCTTCATTCTCCTGGCATCTTTATTTGAAAAGCAAAAATGCAAGTTTAGATGCCTGCCCATTTTTGGTGAACAACCTGGGTTGTTCTTGCTGAATGGTGGATAAATTCACCCACCAATAAACAAGTGCTGTCCAGTGTCTGAACCAAAAATTGTCTGGCTCCTTATCTTAGATCCCTTCTTTTTCAAATAAAGATAGCAAGAGAACAAAGAAAATTGATAATAGGAGTAAATTAGAAAGGTGCTTAAAATCCGTGTCCCTTTAACATCAAGTGTAAAGAGAATATATTTATGACTAGGTAAATGCAAATCATGTAATTTATTCAAAAAGTCACCAGTGTCTTGAATATACGCGGACATTTTAAGCACTTCTGCTTGTAATATTTTGTCCACAAAAATAGCTATATTGATGAAAATTGAGTCCACACTGGAGACAATGGGCCTACCCGGGGGCGCTCTACACTCTTGTGCACCGTGTAGAATATGGGTCCTAGGATCTTTATACAAGTAATTAGATAATTTAACATCAATTACACTATTTGTAACTGCTGTAGCCAGTATAGATTTGATTTATTTCTGTATCTTAAATACTGGATCTCCTGGTATTGAATGGTAGGTACTTTTATCCTGTATTTGAGTATTGATTTCATCAATGTAATATTTCTTATCTAATGTGATTATGGCACCCCCTTATCAGCTGCTCTCACTAAGATGTCTTTCTCTTTTTCGTTTAGGGTTTTTAATGCCCGTCTCATCTGCAGTGAGGTTGTTAAATTTCTTATTCCTCTTATTCCCCTCCTTGAGAATTTTTTCTTTTAAACCGTGGCAATCATTGCTAACCATTTTAACAAAGGTCTCTATGCTATTATTAATGGACGTGGGGACAAAGTTAGATTTCTTTCTGAGTCCCATATCTTTAGCATTGAAACCTCTGCTAACATGGTAAATGTACCACTAGGTGGAGTAACTAAAATGCATGAAATGTTTTTGACAAATCTGTTTGTAATTAACTGTTAATTGATCAGCCTATTTAGTGTGAATATGGGCATTTTATATGCATAATTAAGGCCAGAGGGGCCGAAACATCGCAATTTTTTTTTTTATAAATATATTTTATTGAGGTAGCAATGACATACAAAAACAGGTTCTTACAGTTGTCATGGCAACACGCCTCTCAACATTCATCGAGTCTCAAGCATCTAATACAGAAGGCATTTCCTAGAGACCGTAAACAGCCTTAGATCCTAAACAATAGGGAAATATAACAAGCCATGCGTGGCACCTCTTTTTATATACAAACATTTTAGTTTGGACAATAGAAACAAATAAAAGAATTTTTTTTTTTTTAGCAAGTGGTGATCATACGGCCTAACTTTCGTGTAAAGATTCTAAATAGGGAAAAGTAGGCCTTTATGTGTCCACAACATATATAGCAGAACATAAAACAATACAATTTAACACAAAATAAATATTATTCACCTGGTTCATAATCTCCATTAGGAGGTTTAAGGAGTTGCTTTAATCACCTATCGCAATAGCATCCAGGTGAGAAAAAAAAAATATATTCCGAGGCGACAGGGAGAGAGAGAAAAAAAAAAGGGGGGGGGATATGGGGAAGAAGGGGAAACAGTTCGGTAGCTGCAGAAAGCCTAAAGGGGCAGACCACACCCTTTGGATGTCGGCACTTTTGTCCATACTCTGTTATTCCCTATTTGTCTGCTCTCATCCAATCTTCCCAAGCTACCCAGACCTGGCCATGTAATCCCAATTTACCCATAGCTTTTAGAGAGTATTCTTCCATTCATCGAATATATTCAATGATGTCCCTAACCATTAGAAATTAAATCTGGGAAGTTCCCAGCCAGCTTCTCGCTATGGCCAATTTTGTGGCTAGAAGGATGATAATACATAACTGTCAGGTCTCCTGTCAGTCATTTCAAGCCCTTCCCACTTTGTCTTTAAGAGTATCCTGTTTCCTGTAAACAGGTGCTTAGTATTGAAACTGCTTCCTAGCAGGTGTATGTGCAGTTGTTTCTTAGGATACAAACCTAACATAATCTCCTTTCTCTAAGCCACTTGGACATCTGAACTAAGGATTAAAACTCCTCTCTACTACTGCAGTATTTATTGCCCCTGCAGTTTCTGAAGCTACATTGGACCGCAACATATTTCACAGCACACCTTCCTATTACAAAATCTTGTGCTCCCTTCTTGCCACAACTCCACTGGCACTTAGTGGTTGTTTCCTGAGTACAAGTCAACTAACCAGAAGAAAACCAAAGCAATTACAAAGAGGAAAACTGGATTGTAAAACCGGAACTTAGCCACACCCCCTTTTGTGACATCACTCTCTGTTCATTCAGCTTCAGTGCAGCCTACTCTGATTCAGTGTGTCAGCAGCCTGTCAGCAAGTCTGAATAGGATTGTTTCCATCTCTACACTATCTGATACAAGGTAACACCTTGCCTGAACTAACTAACAGAGACTTTGTTTACTATAACACCAGAGCCTTTGTGTTGTTACATTGTGCCCAGTTTAACTTTAACCTTTAATAACTTTTCACTGAAAGTTAATCTGTATTCATCCACATTGAATACAGAAACTCAGGTGGAACAAACTCATTTTATGCAACACTGCAATTGAGATCCAAAACTATATTCATAATTGTAACAGAGTATACACAGAATATCACATAATACTAAGCCAAACAGTGAAATGGATCCAGCAGAGCTGCCTCAGTATGTTTATTCACTTTCTCAACGTGTGGATCAACTTAATCAAGGGTTAAGGGAAATTCAGCTAGAAAATCAAACTTTGCATAAAATAATAAAGGATTCAATACAACAAAAATCAGGTCATACTGAAACTATCCCAGAACCATTAGTATCTCAACCAGATATGTTTCATGGTGACAGGAAGCTCTATAGACAGTTTAAAAATGCTTGCAATTTGTTTTTTGATTTAAGAAATAAAACATATAATACTGATAAAATAAAGGTATTAACGATAATATCCTTTTTACGTGGAAAACCCAGGGCATGGGCCGACCAATTCTATGAAAATGATGATCCTATTTTAAGCTCTCTTGATGAATTCTATGAAGCAATGGATGATCTGTATCAGGATAGCAACATCCAGAACACAGCTGAAACAAGAATGAGAGCATTAAAACAAGGAAAGAAAAATGCAGAAGAATACCTCACTGAATTTAAACATTACGCCACAGATTCACAGTGGAATTCAGTAGCGCTGAAAAATCAATTCAGGCTTGGGTTGTCTGATCCAATAAAAGACGAGCTAGCTCGCATTGAACCTCCCAAGACGCTAGAAGTTTTAATGAAGTTAGTTGTGCAAATAGATAGGCGTCTCTGAGAGAGGAAGGCAGAACGTCAATCCACAGAGTACACGCCGCGGCTACCTCGACTTCACTATTCAGAGTCTCCTAATCCCCAAACAATATCAAAAAGTAATTCAGAAGCAATGGACATCGGGGTTATTCGAGGACCCCTGACGTCAGAAGAGAGGAGCCGTCGGAGAGCACAACAATTATGTATGTACTGTGCTAACCCTAATCACAGTGTGAAGGATTGCCCACTACTTATCCGTACAAAGAGAAGTAAATTTACTTATATACATTCTGTTATGCCTAAAGATCTAAAACCAACTTACTGTCATCTATCTCTATTTTACAGTGGGACCAAAACCGAACAAGGATTGATGCAATCATAGATTCAGGAGCGACAGGAAACTACATAGATAGGACTTTCACTGTAAATAATAAAATTCCACTAGTGGTTAAGCAAACTCCTGTTGTAATTAGAGTTATTGATGGTACTACTATATCCACAGGTCCTATAACACACAGTACTATACCATTATTAGTTACAACTCACACTGGTCACACAGAGTATATTGTTTTCGATGTATTGCCTTCACCTTTGTTTCCCATTGTACTAGGCTTAGATTGGTTGCGGCTACACCAACCTGGCATAAACTGGAAAACTCTAGCTGTTGAACTAAACTCCACTTATTGTCAACAAACCTGTTACCCAAGGGATATACTAATACAAATTCCAGATCCTATTCCGACACTACCCCCTCAATATACTGATTTTCAGGACGTGTTCAGCAAAAAGATGGCAGAAACTTTACCACCTCATCGCAAGTACGATTGCCCAATTGAGTTAATACCAGGGTCATCCATACCGTTTGGACACCTATACCCACTCAGCCCGCCAGAGTTGGCACATTTGAAAGAATATCTTGAAGAAAATCTGAGGAAAGGATTTATCAGACCGTCTACCTCACCCGCGGGAGCGGGAATGTTCTTCGTAAGGAACAAGGACTCGTCTTTAAGACCTATCATAGACTATCGAGAACTCAATAAAAGAACAATCAAAAACAGGTATCCGCTACCTTTGATACCGGAACTCATAGAACGCCTACAAGATGCTAAAATATTCACAAACCTCGATCTACGTGGCGCATATAATTTAATCCGCATACGAGAAGGGGATGAGTGGCTGACGGCATTTAGAACCAGATACGGTTTATTCGAGTATCTGGTAATGCCGTTTGGTTTATGTAATGCGCCAGCCACTTTCCAGCATTTCATCAATGAAATATTCAGAGATCTACTTGATGTATGCATTGTCATTTATCTTGATGACATCCTTATATATTCAGACACTATGGAGCAACATGTTAAAGATGTCAGGAAGGTTTTGACAAGACTTCGATCTCATCAATTATACGCTAAGCCAGAGAAGTGTTTGTTCCATACTAAGGAGGTGTCATTTCTTGGATACCATATCAGTCCAACTGGGATCCAAATGCAAGACAACAAAGTTCAGACAGTCTTAGAATGGAAAGAACCCGCTAAAAAAGAATTGCAACGTTTTTTGGGATTTGCAAACTATTACAGAAAATTTATAAAAAAACTACTCCAAGATTGCAAGACCTCTCACACAACTTATCAGCTCGACTACTCCGTTCCGTTGGACACCTAGCGCTGCCGAAACATTTTCATACCTAAAACATTGTTTTACATCTGCACCTATATTACGTTTTCCAAACCCAAAGCTGCAGTATATCCTAGAAGTGGATTCATCTGACTTTGCAGTTGGTGCAGTACTCTCGCAAAGAGAAACGATAGATTCCCCCATTCATCCAGTCTCTTTTTATTCTAAGGTGATGACTGCTGCTGAGATGAATTACTCCATTGGAGACAAGGAGCTTTTGGCAATAAGAAACTCCTTGGAACACTGGAGACACCTGCTTGAGGGGACTTCTACTCCAATACTCATATACACAGACCACAGAAATTTAGAGTTTCTTCAAAAAAACAAAACACTATCTGCAAGACAGGTTCGATGGAGCCTTTACTTCTCACGTTTTGATTTTCATATCATGTATCGACCAGCCAGTAAGAATGGCAAAGCCGATGCTTTGTCAAGAAAGGATACCAAACCAACACAAAGCACAAATCCATCTTTTATCATTCCAGCAGAACGTTTTATCCATCTGTCAACACAACAGGATTTCATAACATCTTTACGCAAAGCACTTACCAATGACAAAGAGATTCCACATTCTTTGGTAACAAAGCATACCAATGGATTATATTATCATGGTGAACAACTTTACCTACCTGACATAATAGTTGAACCTATACTTAAAATGTACCATGATTCTCCCATCTCTGGTCATCTCGGAGTGAATAAAACTATAGCAATCATAGCAAGACAGTTTTGGTGGCCAGCTATGAGGAGGTCCATTACAGAATATGTAGACACCTGTCATGTATGTGTTACTACCAAACCAGAAAGACAGAAACCTTATGGACTCTTAATGCCTATCGCTCCATCTACCAAACCTTGGGAACATATTAGAATGGATTTTATTGTCGACTTACTCCTTCTGGCAAACAGAACACCATTCTGGTAGTCATAGATCTCTTTACGAAGATGGGTCACTTTATACCCTTCCACAAATTACCTACATCTACAGAAACTGCAGATTTATTCATGAAACATGTTGTCAAATATCACGGGATCCCACGTAGAATCACCACTGATCGTGGAACTCAATTCACCTCTCAATTTTGGAGAAAATTGTGTGACAAACTCCAAATAGACCATAGATATTCCACTTCATTCCATCCTCAGACCAATGGCCAAACTGAGAAACTTAATCAATGGCTTGAACAGTACATTCGCTGCTATTGTTCTCAACATCAACAAGATTGGCTCCAACACATTCATCTAGCAGAATTCGCTTATAACAATAATACCAATTCTTCAACTAAATTATCTCCGTTCTTTGCGAATTATGGATATCATCCTCAAATACTACTGACTGATTCACTTCCATCACCTTCACCATTGGTCGATGAGTTCCATAATTCACTACTTGAAATATTCAAACAAATCCGACACAACATAATTGCTGCACAAGAGATCCAAAAACGATACTATGATCTGCGTAGAAGACCATCACCAAACTATCAGGTTGGAGATCTTGTTTGGTTATCCACCAAGAATTTAAAAATGCAAGTACCCAGTAAAAAACTTGGTAGTCTGTTTATTGGACCCTTTCCTATTGCCAAGGTCGTTAACCAGAATGCAGTCACTTTGACATTGCCTCCATCATCAAAACTTCATCTAACCTTTCATGTATCACTACTGAAACCGGCAAAACCAACTAGAGTATCTACTCCAAATGCTTCATCTACTTCAGTTCCTTCCGATTTGCTGGAGTATGAAGTTGAAAGTCTGGTGGATTCTAGGATTTCCAGGGGCGAACTCCAGTATTTGGTGCGCTGGAAGAACTACACCGAGGAAGATGACACCTGGGAACCCTCCTCTAATCTTTCCGCTCCTAAGTTGGTGGCACAATTCCATAGGCGAAATCCGGATCGTCCCCGGCCTCAAGCTGTGGGACAGCTTGCTTAGGTGGGGGGTCATGTCAGGTCTCCTGTCAGTCATTTCATAGCCCTTCCCACTTTGTCTTTAAGAGTATCCTGTTTCCTGTAAACAGGTGCTTAGTATTGAAACTGCTTCCTAGCAGGTGTATGTGCAGTTGTTTCTTAGGATACAAACCTAACATAATCTCCTTTCTCTAAGCCACTTGGACATCTGAACTAAGGATTAAAACTCCTCTCTACTACTGCAGTATTTATTGCCCCTGCAGTTTCTGAAGCTACATTGGACCGCAACATATTTCACAGCACACCTTCCTATTACAAAATCTTGTGCTCCCTTCTTGCCACAACTCCACTGGCACTTAGTGGTTGTTTCCTGAGTACAAGTCAACTAACCAGAAGAAAACCAAAGCAATTACAAAGAGGAAAACTGGATTGTAAAACCGGAACTTAGCCACACCCCCTTTTGTGACATCACTCTCTGTTCATTCAGCTTCAGTGCAGCCTACTCTGATTCAGTGTGTCAGCAGCCTGTCAGCAAGTCTGAATAGGATTGTTTCCATCTCTACACTATCTGATACAAGGTAACACCTTGCCTGAACTAGCTAACAGAGACTTTGTTTACTATAACACCAGAGCCTTTGTGTTGTTACATTGTGCCCAGTTTAACTTTAACCTTTAATAACTTTTCACTGAAAGTTAATCTGTATTCATCCACATTGAATACAGAAACTCAGGTGGAACAAACTCATTTTATGCAACACTGCAATTGAGATCCAAAACTATATTCATAATTGTAACAGAGTATACACAGAATATCACAATAACGTTCTCTCTGGTTGGGTCAGTTTCCCTAGCCCTAGATGGAAGAGGGCAGTGTCTGGTGTCAGTTTGTGGATTAAACCCATTTGAAGAAAGAAGATATATACTGGTGCTGAGGAGCTAGGGTATTAGGTCTATGAAAAGATATGTATCTCAAGTGTCTGGTATATAATGATACAGATTTAGCAAATATATCTAGGTTACACTAAAGACTAGCTCGAAATAAGCAGATTACAATAGTGTCTAGCTAAATTAAATGCCCATCTGACCGTACGTAGTTTCTAGGATAATAAAATGAGGGACTAATGTCACTCTCTAAATAATGCAGTTGTGTGGGAATCAGATTGTATTTTTTGAGAAATTAATAATTATGTTTATTTTAAGTAGCATAAAAAAACAGTGCAAAAGCAGAAAAACTATACAAGATAAATAATAAAATCTGGACGTCCAGTCTTGAACAATGTATATTAACAATTGGAAACTTTATATAAAATTAATATAAATAAAATTAATGCAATTAAAAATGGATACAATAAAAGTGGTTTATGCAATGATAGTTCCTAGGCTGGGAAACGTCTATGTGCTGTGGATTGTCACAGCAATATAAAAGTTAAAAAATTAAAAAAGTACCTTGAAAGTCCTCAAAACTCTACGTTTAGAGTGAGGTATCTGAGCAAAAAAAAGGGACTTTGCTTTGTATTAATGGATCCGCTCTCATTATATTTTAAACTTGATGATGATCGTCAAAGGCAGGTGAGTCCTGGATTTCCAAATGTGTGATCCGTTTGAGGAAGCTGATACCAAGCGGGTGTATTCCGCTGTGAGCCTTGCTCCTTTCTGTGTCTCCATGCCCGATCAAAGGCAGGTGCGTCCTGGATTTCCAACTGTGCGATCCGTTTGAGGAAGCTGATACCAAGCGGGTGTATTTCGCTGTGAGCCTTGCTCCTTTCTGTGTCTCCTTACAGTAATTTTGTATCGCTGAATAGGTGGTTACTGCTGTTTGGGATTTTTCTACTGTATTAAACAGTCCCCTTCAGGCAATCAGGATGTGCTGGTGGTGTAGTCTTTAGTCTTCCCAATAAGTGTGGCAGCACTAACTCGTGCTTAGTGGCACCTACTGGGATCTCTGTGTCCCAGCTCACTGTTCTTGGGCTCTCACACACCTCCGTCAGGGGCGTAGTCTCCAACAGCAAAAGAACAGGCTCTCAGTCAAGTGATAAGTATAAAATCACTTAATAAAATAGTATAAAAACACAGTGTACAGAAAGTTCCCACTATGTATTAAAATCATGCAACTAGTTTCTCAGCTGGCACGCTGTTTCCTCAGGCATCTCATCTGGTATCTTCAGGCGGTGTCCCCCAAGCCGCTATATCAGAGAGCATGGCGGCTTTATAGTAAGTCCAAACATTAGGGGCTGCCAGACCTCCACTTAGGATAGGTTTTTGCAGCTGCGGCATCGCAATCCGCGGGGGTTTGCCCTGCCAGATAAATCTGTTTATCACTGATTGGAAGTGATTCAAGGTCTAGTTCGGAATCATCAGTGGGATGCACCGAAAGAGGTATGTGGCCTTAGGTAATAGCATCATTTTTACCGACTGGATTCTCCCACTCCATGAAATCTCAAATCTTGACCATTTTGCAGTAAGAGTTTCAAATTCTCTTAAAAGTGGGTTGTAATTGGCATGAATCACTTTTTTTGGGTCAGATGAGAGGATAACTCCCAAGTGTTTCAGCTGGCTTGTAGACCAACTGAATGGGTAGGACTCTTTGAGTTGGGAGAGCTGCGCTGAGGGAAGATTTAAGGCCAGAGCCTCCGTTATTGTGAAGTTAAGCTTATAATAAGATAGATGATTGCGGAACCTTTCAAGAATCTTGAATGCCGCTGGTAGGGAAGTCTCAGGTTCTGGGACAAACAGGGTAAGATCATCTGCAAATACTTTGCAATTTTTGATGTGAAAATAAAGGTATAAATACTTTTTAAGTCTATCTGGTGCTGTGGACTCTCTGGATATTATACTGGGTAGCAGTAACCCTTTACCACGTGCACCAGTAAAGCAATCATTACTAAAGGGTGCTGGGCTCTCCTATTGATCTTATAAATAAATAGAACATATTATTATATGTGAAGTACATTGGAATGTGAAATATTTATATTCTCATGTCGTTTTAGCGCACATGAGAATGAGATTGAGAGAGAGTTGGGTTTTAGTCCCCCCCCCCCCCCACTTATTTTGCTCTATTGACTTTTATGGGGGAATACGTGAACGCGCATGAAATATTCTAAGTTCAGCTTTTTACGATTGTCGGGATAGCGCACAAGTGAAAAGTTTAGTTTCAACTCATAATAAGAGTGCAACTCGAACGCAAAAAGCTTACTTATAGCACAGTTAGTAAGAGCGTTAATTAGTGCTCCACTTGTAATTTGGCTATATATATATATATATATATATATATATATATATATATATAGCCAAATTACAAGTGGAGCACTAATTAACGCTCTTACTAACTGTGCTATAAGTAAGCTTTTTGCGTTCGAGTTGCACTCTTATTATGAGTTGAAACTAAACTTTTCACTTGTGCGCTATCCCGACAATCGTAAAAAGCTGAACTTAGAATATTTCATGCGCGTTCACGTATTCCCCCATAAAAGTCAATAGAGCAAAATAAGTGGGGGGGGGGGGGGACTAAAACCCAACTCTCTCTCAATCTCATTCTCATGTGCGCTAAAACGACATGAAAATATAAATATTTCACATTCCAATGTACTTCACATATAATAATATGTTCTATTTATTTATAAGATCAATAGGAGAGCCCAGCACCCTTTAGTAATGATTGCTTTACTGGTGCACGTGGTAAAGGGTTACTGCTACCCAGTATAATATCCAGAGAGTCCACAGCACCAGATAGACTTAAAAAGTATTTATACCTTTATTTTTCACATCAAAATTGCAAAGTATTTGCAGATGATCTTACCCTGTTTGTCCCAGAACCTGAGACTTCCCTACCAGCGGCATTCAAGATTCTTGAAAGGTTCCGCAATCATCTATCTTATTATAAGCTTAACTTCACAATAACGGAGGCTCTGGCCTTAAATCTTCCCTCAGCGCAGCTCTCCCAACTCAAAGAGTCCTACCCATTCAGTTGGTCTACAAGCCAGCTGAAACACTTGGGAGTTATCCTCTCATCTGACCCAAAAAAGTGATTCATGCCAATTACAACCCACTTTTAAGAGAATTTGAAACTCTTACTGCAAAATGGTCAAGATTTGAGATTTCATGGAGTGGAGAATCCAGTCGGTAAAAATGATGCTATTACCTAAGGCCACATACCTCTTTCGGTGCATCCCCACTGATGATTCCGAACTAGACCTTGAATCACTTCCAATCAGTGATAAACAGATTTATCTGGCAGGGCAAACCCCCCGCGGATTGCGATGCCGCAGCTGCAAAAACCTATCCTAAGTGGAGGTCTGGCAGCCCCTAATGTTTGGACTTACTATAAAGCCGCCATGCTCTCTGATATAGCGGCTTGGGGGACACCGCCTGAAGATACCAGATGAGATGCTCTGAGGAAACAGCGTGCCAGCTGAGAAACTAGTTGCATGATTTTAATACATAGTGGGAACTTTCTGTACACTGTGTTTTTATACTATTTTATTAAGTGATTTTATACTTATCACTTGACTGAGAGCCTGTTCTTTTGCTGTTGGAGACTACGCCCCTGACGGAGGTGTGTGAGAGCCCAAGAACAGTGAGCTGGGACACAGAGATCCCAGTAGGTGCCACTAAGCACGAGTTAGTGCTGCCACACTTATTGGGAAGACTAAAGACTACACCACCAGCACATCCTGATTGCCTGAAGGGGACTGTTTAATACAGTAGAAAAATCCCAAACAGCAGTAACCACCTATTCAGCGATACAAAATTACTGTAAGGAGACACAGAAAGGAGCAAGGCTCACAGCGAAATACACCCGCTTGGTATCAGCTTCCTCAAACGGATCGCACAGTTGGAAATCCAGGACGCACCTGCCTTTGATCGGGCATGGAGACACAGAAAGGAGCAAGGCTCACAGCGGAATACACCCGCTTGGTATCAGCTTCCTCAAACGGATCACACATTTGGAAATCCAGGACTCACCTGCCTTTGACGATCATCATCAAGTTTAAAATATTAATGAGAGCGGATCCATTAATACAAAGCAAAGTCCCTTTTTTTTGCTCAGATACCTCACTCTAAACGTAGAGTTTTGAGGACTTTCAAGGTACTTTTTTAATTTTTTAACTTTTATATTGCTGTGACAATCCACAGCACATAGACGTTTCCCAGCCTAGGAACTATCATTGCATAAACCACTTTTATTGTATCCATTTTTAATTGCATTAATTTTATTTATATTAATTTTATATAAAGTTTCCAATTGTTAATATACATTGTTCAAGACTGGACGTCCAGATTTTATTATTTATCTTGTATAGTTTTTCTGCTTTTGCACTGTTTTTTTATGCTACTTAAAATAAACATAATTATTAATTTCTCAAAAAATACAATCTGATTCCCACACAACTGCATTATTTAGAGAGTGACATTAGTCCCTCATTTTATTATCCTAGAAACTACGTACGGTCAGATGGGCATTTAATTTAGCTAGACACTATTGTAATCTGCTTATTTCGAGCTAGTCTTTAGTGTAACCTAGATATATTTGCTAAATCTGTATCATTATATACCAGACACTTGAGATACATATCTTTTCATAGACCTAATACCCTAGCTCCTCAGCACCAGTATATATCTTCTTTCTTCAAATGGGTTTAATCCACAAACTGACACCAGACACTGCCCTCTTCCATCTAGGGCTAGGGAAACTGACCCAACCAGAGAGAACGTTATTGTGATATTCTGTGTATACTCTGTTACAATTATGAATATAGTTTTGGATCTCAATTGCAGTGTTGCATAAAATGAGTTTGTTCCACCTGAGTTTCTGTATTCAATGTGGATGAATACAGATTAACTTTCAGTGAAAAGTTATTAAAGGTTAAAGTTAAACTGGGCACAATGTAACAACACAAAGGCTCTGGTGTTATAGTAAACAAAGTCTCTGTTAGCTAGTTCAGGCAAGGTGTTACCTTGTATCAGATAGTGTAGAGATGGAAACAATCCTATTCAGACTTGCTGACAGGCTGCTGACACACTGAATCAGAGTAGGCTGCACTGAAGCTGAATGAACAGAGAGTGATGTCACAAAAGGGGGTGTGGCTAAGTTCCGGTTTTACAATCCAGTTTTCCTCTTTGTAATTGCTTTGGTTTTCTTCTGGTTAGTTGACTTGTACTCAGGAAACAACCACTAAGTGCCAGTGGAGTTGTGGCAAGAAGGGAGCACAAGATTTTGTAATAGGAAGGTGTGCTGTGAAATATGTTGCGGTCCAATGTAGCTTCAGAAACTGCAGGGGCAATAAATACTGCAGTAGTAGAGAGGAGTTTTAATCCTTAGTTCAGATGTCCAAGTGGCTTAGAGAAAGGAGATTATGTTAGGTTTGTATCCTAAGAAACAACTGCACATACACCTGCTAGGAAGCAGTTTCAATACTAAGCACCTGTTTACAGGAAACAGGATACTCTTAAAGACAAAGTGGGAAGGGCTATGAAATGACTGACAGGAGACCTGACATGACCCCCCACCTAAGCAAGCTGTCCCACAGCTTGAGGCCGGGGACGATCCGGATTTCGCCTATGGAATTGTGCCACCAACTTAGGAGCGGAAAGATTAGAGGAGGGTTCCCAGGTGTCATCTTCCTCGGTGTAGTTCTTCCAGCGCACCAAATACTGGAGTTCGCCCCTGGAAATCCTAGAATCCACCAGACTTTCAACTTCATACTCCAGCAAATCGGAAGGAACTGAAGTAGATGAAGCATTTGGAGTAGATACTCTAGTTGGTTTTGCCGGTTTCAGTAGTGATACATGAAAGGTTAGATGAAGTTTTGATGATGGAGGCAATGTCAAAGTGACTGCATTCTGGTTAACGACCTTGGCAATAGGAAAGGGTCCAATAAACAGACTACCAAGTTTTTTACTGGGTACTTGCATTTTTAAATTCTTGGTGGATAACCAAACAAGATCTCCAACCTGATAGTTTGGTGATGGTCTTCTACGCAGATCATAGTATCGTTTTTGGATCTCTTGTGCAGCAATTATGTTGTGTCGGATTTGTTTGAATATTTCAAGTAGTGAATTATGGAACTCATCGACCAATGGTGAAGGTGATGGAAGTGAATCAGTCAGTAGTATTTGAGGATGATATCCATAATTCGCAAAGAACGGAGATAATTTAGTTGAAGAATTGGTATTATTGTTATAAGCGAATTCTGCTAGATGAATGTGTTGGAGCCAATCTTGTTGATGTTGAGAACAATAGCAGCGAATGTACTGTTCAAGCCATTGATTAAGTTTCTCAGTTTGGCCATTGGTCTGAGGATGGAATGAAGTGGAATATCTATGGTCTATTTGGAGTTTGTCACACAATTTTCTCCAAAATTGAGAGGTGAATTGAGTTCCACGATCAGTGGTGATTCTACGTGGGATCCCGTGATATTTGACAACATGTTTCATGAATAAATCTGCAGTTTCTGTAGATGTAGGTAATTTGTGGAAGGGTATAAAGTGACCCCATCTTCGTAAAGAGATCTATGACTACCAGAATGGTGTTCTGTTTGCCAGAAGGAGGTAAGTCGACAATAAAATCCATTCTAATATGTTCCCAAGGTTTGGTAGATGGAGCGATAGGCATTAAGAGTCCATAAGGTTTCTGTCTTTCTGGTTTGGTAGTAACACATACATGACAGGTGTCTACATATTCTGTAATGGACCTCCTCATAGCTGGCCACCAAAACTGTCTTGCTATGATTGCTATAGTTTTATTCACTCCGAGATGACCAGAGATGGGAGAATCATGGTACATTTTAAGTATAGGTTCAACTATTATGTCAGGTAGGTAAAGTTGTTCACCATGATAATATAATCCATTGGTATGCTTTGTTACCAAAGAATGTGGAATCTCTTTGTCATTGGTAAGTGCTTTGCGTAAAGATGTTATGAAATCCTGTTGTGTTGACAGATGGATAAAACGTTCTGCTGGAATGATAAAGATGGATTTGTGCTTTGTGTTGGTTTGGTATCCTTTCTTGACAAAGCATCGGCTTTGCCATTCTTACTGGCTGGTCGATACATGATATGAAAATCAAAACGTGAGAAGTAAAGGCTCCATCGAACCTGTCTTGCAGATAGTGTTTTGTTTTTTTGAAGAAACTCTAAATTTCTGTGGTCTGTGTATATGAGTATTGGAGTAGAAGTCCCCTCAAGCAGGTGTCTCCAGTGTTCCAAGGAGTTTCTTATTGCCAAAAGCTCCTTGTCTCCAATGGAGTAATTCATCTCAGCAGCAGTCATCACCTTAGAATAAAAAGAGACTGGATGAATGGGGGAATCTATCGTTTCTCTTTGCGAGAGTACTGCACCAACTGCAAAGTCAGATGAATCCACTTCTAGGATATACTGCAGCTTTGGGTTTGGAAAAACGTAATATAGGTGCAGATGTAAAACAATGTTTTAGGTATGAAAATGTTTCGGCAGCGCTAGGTGTCCAACGGAACGGAGTAGTCGAGCTGATAAGTTGTGTGAGAGGTCTTGCAATCTTGGAGTAGTTTTTTATAAATTTTCTGTAATAGTTTGCAAATCCCAAAAAAACGTTGCAATTCTTTTTTAGTAGCGGGTTCTTTCCATTCTAAGACTGTCTGAACTTTGTTGTCTTGCATTTGGATCCCAGTTGGACTGATATGGTATCCAAGAAATGACACCTCCTTAGTATGGAACAAACACTTCTCTGGCTTAGCGTATAATTGATGAGATCGAAGTCTTGTCAAAACCTTCCTGACATCTTTAACATGTTGCTCCATAGTGTCTGAATATATAAGGATGTCATCAAGATAAATGACAATGCATACATCAAGTAGATCTCTGAATATTTCATTGATGAAATGCTGGAAAGTGGCTGGCGCATTACATAAACCAAACGGCATTACCAGATACTCGAATAAACCGTATCTGGTTCTAAATGCCGTCAGCCACTCATCCCCTTCTCGTATGCGGATTAAATTATATGCGCCACGTAGATCGAGGTTTGTGAATATTTTAGCATCTTGTAGGCGTTCTATGAGTTCCGGTATCAAAGGTAGCGGATACCTGTTTTTGATTGTTCTTTTATTGAGTTCTCGATAGTCTATGATAGGTCTTAAAGACGAGTCCTTGTTCCTTACGAAGAACATTCCCGCTCCCGCGGGTGAGGTAGACGGTCTGATAAATCCTTTCCTCAGATTTTCTTCAAGATATTCTTTCAAATGTGCCAACTCTGGCGGGCTGAGTGGGTATAGGTGTCCAAACGGTATGGATGACCCTGGTATTAACTCAATTGGGCAATCGTACTTGCGATGAGGTGGTAAAGTTTCTGCCATCTTTTTGCTGAACACGTCCTGAAAATCAGTATATTGAGGGGGTAGTGTCGGAATAGGATCTGGAATTTGTATTAGTATATCCCTTGGGTAACAGGTTTGTTGACAATAAGTGGAGTTTAGTTCAACAGCTAGAGTTTTCCAGTTTATGCCAGGTTGGTGTAGCCGCAACCAATCTAAGCCTAGTACAATGGGAAACAAAGGTGAAGGCAATACATCGAAAACAATATACTCTGTGTGACCAGTGTGAGTTGTAACTAATAATGGTATAGTACTGTGTGTTATAGGACCTGTGGATATAGTAGTACCATCAATAACTCTAATTACAACAGGAGTTTGCTTAACCACTAGTGGAATTTTATTATTTACAGTGAAAGTCCTATCTATGTAGTTTCCTGTCGCTCCTGAATCTATGATTGCATCAATCCTTGTTCGGTTTTGGTCCCACTGTAAAAATAGAGATAGATGACAGTAAGTTGGTTTTAGATCTTTAGGCATAACAGAATGTATATAAGTAAATTTACTTCTCTTTGTACGGATAAGTAGTGGGCAATCCTTCACACTGTGATTAGGGTTAGCACAGTACATACATAATTGTTGTGCTCTCCGACGGCTCCTCTCTTCTGACGTCAGGGGTCCTCGAATAACCCCGATGTCCATTGCTTCTGAATTACTTTTTGATATTGTTTGGGGATTAGGAGACTCTGAATAGTGAAGTCGAGGTAGCCGCGGCGTGTACTCTGTGGATTGACGTTCTGCCTTCCTCTCTCAGAGACGCCTATCTATTTGCACAACTAACTTCATTAAAACTTCTAGCGTCTTGGGAGGTTCAATGCGAGCTAGCTCGTCTTTTATTGGATCAGACAACCCAAGCCTGAATTGATTTTTCAGCGCTACTGAATTCCACTGTGAATCTGTGGCGTAATGTTTAAATTCAGTGAGGTATTCTTCTGCATTTTTCTTTCCTTGTTTTAATGCTCTCATTCTTGTTTCAGCTGTGTTCTGGATGTTGCTATCCTGATACAGATCATCCATTGCTTCATAGAATTCATCAAGAGAGCTTAAAATAGGATCATCATTTTCATAGAATTGGTCGGCCCATGCCCTGGGTTTTCCACGTAAAAAGGATATTATCGTTAATACCTTTATTTTATCAGTATTATATGTTTTATTTCTTAAATCAAAAAACAAATTGCAAGCATTTTTAAACTGTCTATAGAGCTTCCTGTCACCATGAAACATATCTGGTTGAGATACTAATGGTTCTGGGATAGTTTCAGTATGACCTGATTTTTGTTGTATTGAATCCTTTATTATTTTATGCAAAGTTTGATTTTCTAGCTGAATTTCCCTTAACCCTTGATTAAGTTGATCCACACGTTGAGAAAGTGAATAAACATACTGAGGCAGCTCTGCTGGATCCATTTCACTGTTTGGCTTAGTATTATGTGATATTCTGTGTATACTCTGTTACAATTATGAATATAGTTTTGGATCTCAATTGCAGTGTTGCATAAAATGAGTTTGTTCCACCTGAGTTTCTGTATTCAATGTGGATGAATACAGATTAACTTTCAGTGAAAAGTTATTAAAGGTTAAAGTTAAACTGGGCACAATGTAACAACACAAAGGCTCTGGTGTTATAGTAAACAAAGTCTCTGTTAGTTAGTTCAGGCAAGGTGTTACCTTGTATCAGATAGTGTAGAGATGGAAACAATCCTATTCAGACTTGCTGACAGGCTGCTGACACACTGAATCAGAGTAGGCTGCACTGAAGCTGAATGAACAGAGAGTGATGTCACAAAAGGGGGTGTGGCTAAGTTCCGGTTTTACAATCCAGTTTTCCTCTTTGTAATTGCTTTGGTTTTCTTCTGGTTAGTTGACTTGTACTCAGGAAACAACCACTAAGTGCCAGTGGAGTTGTGGCAAGAAGGGAGCACAAGATTTTGTAATAGGAAGGTGTGCTGTGAAATATGTTGCGGTCCAATGTAGCTTCAGAAACTGCAGGGGCAATAAATACTGCAGTAGTAGAGAGGAGTTTTAATCCTTAGTTCAGATGTCCAAGTGGCTTAGAGAAAGGAGATTATGTTAGGTTTGTATCCTAAGAAACAACTGCACATACACCTGCTAGGAAGCAGTTTCAATACTAAGCACCTGTTTACAGGAAACAGGATACTCTTAAAGACAAAGTGGGAAGGGCTTGAAATGACTGACAGGAGACCTGACAGTTATGTATTATCATCCTTCTAGCCACAAAATTGGCCATAGCGAGAAGCTGGCTGGGAACTTCCCAGATTTAATTTCTAATGGTTAGGGACATCATTGAATATATTCGATGAATGGAAGAATACTCTCTAAAAGCTATGGGTAAATTGGGATTACATGGCCAGGTCTGGGTAGCTTGGAAGATTGGATGAGAGCAGACAAATAGGGAATAACAGAGTATGGACAAAAGTGCCGACATCCAAAGGGTGTGGTCTGCCCCTTTAGGCTTTCTGCAGCTACCGAACTGTTTCCCCTTCTTCCCCATATCCCCCCCCCCTTTTTTTTTTCTCTCTCTCCCTGTCGCCTCGGAATATATTTTTTTTTTCTCACCTGGATGCTATTGCGATAGGTGATTAAAGCAACTCCTTAAACCTCCTAATGGAGATTATGAACCAGGTGAATAATATTTATTTTGTGTTAAATTGTATTGTTTTATGTTCTGCTATATATGTTGTGGACACATAAAGGCCTACTTTTCCCTATTTAGAATCTTTACACGAAAGTTAGGCCGTATGATCACCACTTGCTAAAAAAAAAAAATTCTTTTATTTGTTTCTATTGTCCAAACTAAAATGTTTGTATATAAAAAGAGGTGCCACGCATGGCTTGTTATATTTCCCTATTGTTTAGGATCTAAGGCTGTTTACGGTCTCTAGGAAATGCCTTCTGTATTAGATGCTTGAGACTCGATGAATGTTGAGAGGCGTGTTGCCATGACAACTGTAAGAACCTGTTTTTGTATGTCATTGCTACCTCAATAAAATATATTTATAAAAAAAAAATTGCGATGTTTCGGCCCCTCTGGCCTTAATTATGCATATAAAATGCCCATATTCACACTAAATAGGCTGATCAATTAACAGTTAATTACAAACAGATTTGTCAAAAACATTTCATGCATTTTAGTTACTCCACCTAGTGGTACATTTACCATGTTAGCAGAGGTTTCAATGCTAAAGATATGGGACTCAGAAAGAAATCTAACTTTGTCCCCACGTCCATTAATAATAGCATAGAGACCTTTGTTAAAATGGTTAGCAATGATTGCCACGGTTTAAAAGAAAAAATTCTCAAGGAGGGGAATAAGAGGAATAAGAAATTTAACAACCTCACTGCAGATGAGACGGGCATTAAAAACCCTTAACGAAAAAGAGAAAGACATCTTAGTGAGAGCAGCTGATAAGGGGGTGCCATAATCACATTAGATAAGAAATATTACATTGATGAAATCAATACTCAAATACAGGATAAAAGTACCTACCATTCAATACCAGGAGATCCAGTATTTAAGATACAGAAATAAATCAAATCTATACTGGCTACAGCAGTTACAAATAGTGTAATTGATGTTAAATTATCTAATTACTTGTATAAAGATCATCCTAGGACCCCATATTCTACACGGTGCACAAGAGTGTAGAGCGCCCCCCGGGTAGGCCCATTGTCTCCAGTGTGGACTCAATTTTCATCAATATAGCTATTTTTGTGGACAAAATATTACAAGCAGAAGTGCTTAAAATGTCCGCGTATATTCAAGACACTGGTGACTTTTTGAATAAATTACATGATTTGCATTTACCTAGTCATAAATATATTCTCTTTACACTTGATGTTAAAGGGACACGGATTTTAAGCACCTTTCTAATTTACTCCTATTATCAATTTTCTTTGTTCTCTTGCTATCTTTATTTGAAAAAGAAGGGATCTAAGATAAGGAGCCAGACAATTTTTTGGTTCAGACACTGGACAGCACTTGTTTATTGGTGGGTGAATTTATCCACCATTCAGCAAGAACAACCCAGGTTGTTCACCAAAAATGGGCAGGCATCTAAACTTGCATTTTTGCTTTTCAAATAAAGATGCCAGGAGAATGAAGAAAATGTGATAATAGGAGTAAATTAGAAAGTTGCTTAAAATCGCATGCTCTATCTGAATCACGAAAGAAAAATTTGGGTTCAGTGTCCCTTTAAGAGTCTTTATACCTCAATCAAGCATGAGACAGAAATAGGTATAATTAATAAACTTTTAAAAGGTAGTATTTATAGCCCTCAACAAGTAGAATTTATTTGTGAATAATTAAGCCTTATATTGTACTGGAACTAGTTTTTGTTCCAGGATAATTGGTATGTGTAGGTTAAAGGGACCGCCATGGGATCCAATGTGGCCCCATCATACACCAATCTATTTATGAATAGCTTTGAAGAAAATTTTGTGTATACAAGTTGTTCCAGGAGTATGGCGCCGCCTGGTGGCGCTTCATTGATGATGTGTTTGTCATGTGGTGGGGCGACATTGGATCCCTGGAGAAATTTGTGACCTCCTTAAATCCAGATACTTTAGGTGTTGAATTTTCTCTCTCATATAGTGAAATATCTGTGGATTTCCTAGATACTAGGGTATATAAAGAAAATGGCACCCTAAAGGTTGATCTATTTAGGAAGTCCACAGATAGAAAGACTATGGCCTATGATAGTTTTCATCCCGGTAAGTTAAAGAATTCTCTCCCCAGGAGTCAGCTGCTCAGGGTTAACAGGATTGTTAATGACAAGCAGAAATGACCTGTGAGAATGAAGGAAATGGGTAAAAGATTTATCCAAAGAGGTTTCCCTGAGCAGCTGATTAGGGATTAGATTGATAGGTTACAAGATACCAGCCCTGTTACAAACACAGAACAAGTGGACAATAAGAGAATTGTGTTTACCTTGCAGTATAATCTGTATAGTAAAGAAGTAACAAAAATAATTAAAAAGCACTGGGAGATTGTAAGTAATTGTAACAAAGAAATGGACATCCTTCAAAATGTGCCTATCGTGGCCTTCAGGAGAGTTACAAATCTTAGGGATTCCCTGGTAAGGAGTGACCTGGGCCCTACATAAATAGCAACGATATATAAACCAGAAGTCACAAGGTTCTTATCCCTGCTTAGGAGGTGCTAATTGTCATGCCATGATAAAGGGGAAAGAATGTATGCATCCTAGAACAGGCCGCAAATACAATATAAAGGGATATTACACTTGAGAAACTTCATTTATAGTTTACCTTATTAAATGTCCGTGCTCTTTGATTTATATTGGGGAGTCCACGAGAAAAGGTAGGGAAAGGATGAACCAACATAAGTCTAATATCAGGTGTGGTAATACAGAAGCCCCAGTGTCTAATCACTTTATACAAGCAGGTCACAATATAAGCAAAAGGAGGTGGCAAATTATTGACCACGTTTGGGATATTAAAGGGACACTGAACCCAAATTTTTTATTTTGTGATTCGGATAGAGCATGCAATTTTAAGCAACTTTCTAATTTACTCCTATTATCAAATTTTCTTAATTCTCTTGGTATCTTTGTTTGAAAAGCAAGAATGTAAGTTTAGATGCCGGCCCATTTTTGGTGAACAACCTGGGTTGTTCTTGCTGATTGGTGGATAAATTCACCCAGCAATAAACAAGTGCTGTCCAGGGTCTACACCAAAAATTGTCTGGCTCCTTAGCTTAGATGCCTTCTTTTTCAAATAAAGATAGCAAGAGAACAAAGAAAATTGATAATATGAGTAAATTAGAAAGTTGCTTAAAATTGCATGCTCTATCTGAATCACGAAAGAAAAAAATTGGGTCCCTTTAAGAGGTGGTGGAGACAGGGAGAATATCCTGAAACGGAGAGAAACTTACTGGATCCATCAGTTGGACAGTATGTACCCGAGAGGGTTAAAAAGAGAAATATTGGGGAGACTTCCGGGCAGCGGCCATGATAGGTCGCAATATTGAGTGCTGCTCCAGCTTTACGGACTTATCTCCATAATACCACCTGTTCAGGCTGTCATCTAAGCCTGAGATATATATAATTTAACATAGGGGACATTGCTCTTCTGCCTTATACCACGATTTGCAGGATTGCTGCTAGCCCGCTCTTTTTAAAGCTACAGGCAACATTTCATTCTCCCAACATACGGTATTCCACGATAATTGTAACTTCTATTTTGGCTTTGACTGTATTTGTTCATCCCTAAGCTAGATGGTACTCATAGCAAAGCTTCAGCGCTGCTTAATGGTTTAAGCAGATGTTAAAGAGTGCCACATTTATTTGTAACCAAAATTCCTCCCTTGAGTTACCCCCTGTTCCAATGGGTCCACATGAGGCTCGTCAAAGCCTGAAGGAATATACATTATTTAAAATGAGGTTCCATTTTTTTTACTGCTCAGTAATATTATATCACCTTGTGTTAAATAATCTTTTAATTCTTCTTACTGTGATGTAACAGCATATTAATTGTACCCGTCCCTTGTATCTACTGAACACTTTTGATTCTTTTTGTTGACAGATTGTATAAAATAAAAAAAGAGGTTCACAATCTGGGACCCAAGAGCGGTCCCCTCCTAGCCCCCTTAGCGTTGCATCCTGTGTAATAAAGAGGCCTACGAGTGGCCTCATGTGTCATTAGGGAGGTACACAGTCTAGTAGGCGAATATTGTTTACAATATATGTATTTTGTCGCAGAAACGAGAGTTCTTTAATCTTTCTTCTGGATGCTCATTGTAAAATGTTGTTTTGTTTTCATGTTGATGATAATGTTTGTATGCCTACAATTAAATCTCAATAAAAAATTATAGAATAAAAAATAAAAAAAAGAGAAATAGATTTTTCAGTGCTTATCTAGATCTTTCCCTGTCTTCCCACTAGTCCTCTGTAATATTATTCTGGATCTGAAGTTCTTTTGTTTTAATATATTTAGTTTATTGCTATATATAGTTCACTGTTAGGTTACTTTTGTTTTTATAGGGAGTAAAGGGTTAAAATGATTGAAGTAATACAGTAAATATACCACTAGGTGGAGTAACTGAGATGCATGAAATTTTTTTGACAAATCTGTTTGTAATTAACTGTTAATTGATCAGCCTATATAGTGTGAATATGGGCTAAGTTATTTTATATGCATGATTAAGGCCAGTGGGGCCGAAACATCGCAATTTTTTATGTGAAAATAAAGGTATAAATACTTGTTAAGTCTATCTGGTGCTGTGGCCTCTTTGGATATTCTATTTATTCATAAATAAATATTTCTACATATATCTGATGTTTTTTGGTACAACATATATATATATATATATATATATATATATATATATATATATATATATATATATATATATACAGAGATATATATATATATATATATATACACATATATATATATATATATATACAAATAAATAAATATAAATATATATATATATATATATATCTAAATACTTAGAAGGTATTCCCCTATGTGAAGAACATTGGAATATTTGTAATGTGATATTTACAGTGTATACACACTATATCAATTTATTAAAAATAAATATTGCATAAATATGCTTTTACATGTTTTCATGTACCTTACTGCAAAGGGCTCCAATGCACTTATATATATATATATATATATATATATATATATATATATATATATATATATATATATGTATTTATGTGTTTATATGTGTATATATGTCTGTAAATACATATGTATACATATATAGATTTAGACATTTTATATGTATGTGTCTCAATGTTAAAGCCCTTTACCTGCCTTTTTTTCTAACACCTGAGACCTCATATCTTTGTACCCTTATAACTTTTAGGTGAAATATTATTATTATATAATTTTTATTAGATGTGTTATTATGAGTGTAACTATACTTTGTAATGTATTTTTGATGTGTTTTATGCAGCTTTATAGTTTTGCAAAACAGTTAACCAGAGCTCTGAAGTCGCGATAATCATTCTAACCAGGCTCATCATCCTTACACGTTGCCCTTCATCTGCTGCACCTCTCTGCCAATCCCTTCACTGGTGTCAGGAACCTAGCTCCTTCTAGGACCCAGCGGAATCCTTCAAGCAACAAACTTGCAGCTTGCCTTTAAAAACCACCCCAAATCAATTCTCTTTGCTTAGTAATTTGGAGTACAAGGCTACCCTATTTACCTGAGCCTAACTACTTTGAATAACTTGTTTTCTGAACTTTTTTCCTCACAGGAACTTTTTGATACTTTGTTCAACTTTAACTGGAATTCATCCAAACAACTGCAGTGTTCATTAACTTAGGAGCTGACATGCAATCAATTGAATGAACTGCCTGAACCAAACTGCAAGTATTATTCTATGTGTTCTAATGCTTTGTTACTTGGAGAACTTTCACTGTGTAGTTAGTATTTAAAGGAGAGTTACCACAGAACTTGTCACTGAAAATCTGGCTTTAACCCTTATTGAAACATCCTGACTGCAGATTAATAAACAACACAGCTTCCACAGTGAAACTGGAACTTCCACAGAACAGGCTGTGCATTCATTACAGCTCTGCCACACTACAAGTGCAACACAAGACAAGGTACAAGTAATCTCTGCAAATAAAATAGCAATACTGCATGAGCATATGTATAACTGTTAACAGAACCTGGTTACTAGTTAAATATTTATGTGTTACACTGCATAAGACTCTGAGTGTTAATAGAACCATTACTACACCTGCAACTTAAGAACTAAAGCTAACTTAATATTGAGAACAATTTCTACAAATCCTATTCAAGTTTGCTTAACCCTAACTGCATAATCTGGGGTGTGGCAAAATAAACCACTAAACTATCACTATTAGGTGAGAATATCACTAAGCCATAGTGATATTCCTTTACAATAGTGAAACAAAACAATTATTAATAAATTAAGATCTGTGAATTGTGTTCCATCGTTAACTTCATATTTGTAGCCTGACATATTACTAAGCCCTAAAAATGGAGCCACCAGATCTACCACAGATAGTTTACAACCTCTCCCAAAAGGTTGATCAGCTTGCTCAGGCGGTTCATGATTTACAAATTGAAAATCAGTCTTTAAGGGGAATTATAAGAGACTCACTTACTACTCATACTGCACCACCTCAGCAAACACCTGAACCTTCAGTTTCACTACCAGAGCTCTTTTCTGGAAACAGGAAGCAGTATAGGCAGTTTAAGAATTCATGTCATTTACTTTATAATCTACGACCTCACAGTTATCCCACAGAGAGGATCAAGGTATTCAGTACTATTTCATTCCTGAGGGGTGAGCCAAGAATCTGGGCTGACAATCTGTGCGAACATAATGACCCAGTGCTAGGATCCCTTTCTGATTTTTTCACATGTATGGATGATCTTTTTCACGACACTGATGTACAAATGTCCGCTGAAGCTTCCATGAGGAACCTTAAGCAAGCCAAGAGACCCGTGGAGGAGTACATCACGGAATTCAAATTATACGCAGCTGATTCGGAATGGAGTCAGATTGCACTTCGAAACCAGTTCCGTTTAGGCCTCTCGGAGAGCTTGAAAGATGAAATCGCCAGGATAGAACTCCCAAAAACCCTAGAAGGAATGATGAATGCTGCAAAACAATTGGATCGCAGACTGCGAGAAAGGAAGGCAGAAAGGTTTTCTGCAGATGTCCGACCAAAACCTTCTATCTATTCCCCACCTCAACCAACCCAACATAGTAAACAAACAGCTGATCCCATGGATATCGGAATAGCCCGTGGTCCTTTAACAACAGAAGAAAGATACCGCAGGAAGAGTAATAATCTGTGCATGTATTGCGCCAATCCTACACATTCAGTCCAGGAGTGTCCCATTTTACAGAAAAACAAGAAATGTAAGTTCAAAGTTACAAGTTATTTATTAAACACCACAAAAACTAAAACTTATTGCATGTTAACTCTCTCCATACAGTGGGACCAAGATCAGCTGACTACTGAAGCCATCATAGACTCGGGAGCTTATGGATGCTTTATTGATTATAATGTTGTAAAGCAAAATAAAATACCCCTTATAAAAAAGCATACTCCATTTTCTTTTCATATGATTGACGGTTCAGAACCTAAAACTGGCCCTATCACACACCATACCACACCGTTAACAGTTACTACAGCAGGACACACAGAACACCTCTCATTTGATGTTGTCTCGTCACCACATTTCCCAGTGGTTTTGGGTATTAGTTGGCTCAAATTACATAATCCAGTTATCCACTGGTCACTATCTTCCATAAAATTTGATTCAGTCTATTGTAAAACAACATGTTTCCACAAACATGTTCTACTCCAGACCGAAATAGCTACAGAAAAACCTGAGTTGCAAATTCCTTCACCTTATGCAGATTTCAAGGATGTATTCAGTAAAGTAGAAGCTGAGAACTTGCCTCCTCATCGTGCATACGATTGTCCAATACAACTTCAACCTGGTTCTTCCATCCCTTATGGACACTTGTACCCTCTCTGCAAGCCAGAATTGGATCATTTAAAGGAGTATCTCGAAGAAAATTTACGGAAAGGATTTATCAGAGCATCAACATCACCAGCAGGTGCCGGAATTTTTTTTGTGCGGAATAAGGATTCATCATTACGTCCCATAATCGATTACAGAGAACTCAACAAACGCACAATAAAAAATCGTTACCCACTCCCATTAATCCCAGAACTAATCGAAAGGTTATCTGAGGCAACTATATACACGAAACTCGATTTAAGGGGAGCCTATAACTTAGTGAGGATAAAAGAAGGACACGAATGGTTGACCGCATTCAGGACAAGGTATGGCCTTTATGAGTACCTTGTCATGCCGTTTGGACTGTGCAACGCACCCGCCACTTTTCAACACTTCATAAACGATGTGTTCAGAGATCTCTTAGACATCTGTCTTGTGATATACCTAGACGATATTTTGATTTATTCTAAAAATGAAACAGAACACAAAACACACGTGCGATGGGTACTGTCTAGGCTCCGAGAGCATAAACTGTATGCTAAGTTGGAGAAATGCATATTCCATACCAAGCATGTGTCATTCCTTGGATATGATATCTCACCAACAGGTATCACTATGCAAAAACAAAAAGTAGACGCTGTCAAAAATTGGTTAATACCCAAGTCCAGAAAGGAACTCCAAAAATTCCTAGGTTTTGCAAACTACTACAGGAAATTCATTAGAAACTTTTCCAAGATAGCAAAACCACTGACGAAATTAACCAGCATTAACTCATCTTATAACTGGGATCCAGACGCTAATTCAGCTTTTGAATATTTAAAGGATAGTTTTACATCAGCACCCATTCTAAGATTTCCGAACCCCGAACACCACTATGTGTTGGAAGTTGATTCCTCTGATTTTGCCTTAGGCTCAGTTCTCTCTCAACAGGAAACACCAAACGATCCCATCCATCCAGTTTCTTACTTCTCACAGATGATGTCAACAGCTGAAAGAAATTATTCCATAGGAGATAAAGAACTCCTCGCAATAAAAAGATCACTGGAACACTGGAGGCATCTTCTCGAAGGTACCAAGTTTCCTATTACCATTTTCACAGATCACAGGAACCTACTTTATTTAGAAAACAACAAAACTCTTTCAGCAAGACAGGTCCGTTGGAGTTTATTCTTCTCGCGCTTCAACTTCAATATTGTATATAGACCTGCCTCCAGGAATGGTAAAGCAGATGCTCTGTCTCGCCTACCTGAGAAACCTAAAACAACAACCCAAAATACCACTATCTTACCTACCGAATGTTTTGTAGGTCTAACCACCGATGTGATAACCGAAATCAAACGTCATTGTCTCAAGGAGCCGGAGCTACCTCACTCTTCTGTGCATAAGATTGATGACCTGTACTACCATGAAGGGAAATTATACATTCCCAAAGCATTGCGAATAAAATTGCTCAAGTTATACCATGACTCTCCATTAGCCGGACACCCAGGAATTTACCGAACCTTGGAACAGCTTTCACGGGATTGTTGGTGGCCAAAAATGAAAGAATCCATCCGAGACTATATCTTAACTTGTGCCATTTGTGCCACTTCGAAATCCGAGAGAAGAGCTCCGTATGGATTATTAACTCCATTACCAGTACCGAAGAGACCCTGGTACCATCTATCGATGGATTTCATAGTGGATTTACCTGAATCAAATAAACAGACAACAATCCTAGTGGTCATAGATATATTTACTAAGATGGCCCATTTTGTGCCGTATCACAAAGTACCCACATCCTCTGAGACAGCACATTTATTCATAGATAACATACTCAAGCTACATGGGTTACCAAAGATAATAACCACCGATAGAGGAACACAATTCACCTCACATTTCTGGACAAAACTTTGTGACTTAACACAGATCGATCATCGTTTCTCGACATCATTTCACCCTCAGACCAATGGTCAATCAGAGAGACTGAATCAATGGCTGGAACAATATCTTCGGTGCTATTGTTCCTACCATCAAGAACATTGGATGAACTTCCTCTCCATGGCTGAATTTGCCTATAACAATGCTGTAAACTCATCTACAAAATCTACACCATTTTATGCAAATTATGCCTACCATCCAACAATATCTTTCATTGCAACAGACACCTTAAATTCACCCTTAATCGATGATCTACATGATTCCTTACAAGACAATTTCCGCTTAATTGAGGAGAACATAAAAAATGCTCAGCTCACTCAAAAGCATTATTACGACCTCAAGAGAAGACCACCACCTATATACGCCATAGGTGATCTCGTTTGGCTATCCACCAAAAACATGAAATTACAGATACCGAGTAAGAAACTCTCGGGTCTGTTCATAGGACCATTCCCTATAGTTAGAATTGTCAATAAAAACGCAATGACTCTTAAATTACCTGATAGTATTAAGGTCCACCCCACATTTCATGTGTCACTATTGAAACCATACAGAGCCACTCGTCACTCTCAACTCATTCTTCCACCACCTCCTCAGGCACTGGATCCAGACGAATATGAAGTGCATTCCCTGCTGGATTCCAGGTTCCATAGAGGTGAATTACAATATCTGGTACGCTGGAAAAATTATTCAGCTGATGACGACACATGGGAACCTGCAACCAATCTTAGAGCTCAACGGCTGGTCACTCTCTTCCATCGCAGAAATCCAAATCGTCCCAGACCGGCAACTGTGGGACCGTTGCCCTGAGTGGGGGGTCATGTCAGGAACCTAGCTCCTTCTAGGACCCAGCGGAATCCTTCAAGCAACAAACTTGCAGCTTGCCTTTAAAAACCACCCCAAATCAATTCTCTTTGCTTAGTAATTTGGAGTACAAGGCTACCCTATTTACCTGAGCCTAACTACTTTGAATAACTTGTTTTCTGAACTTTTTTCCTCACAGGAACTTTTTGATACTTTGTTCAACTTTAACTGGAATTCATCCAAACAACTGCAGTGTTCATTAACTTAGGAGCTGACATGCAATCAATTGAATGAACTGCCTGAACCAAACTGCAAGTATTATTCTATGTGTTCTAATGCTTTGTTACTTGGAGAACTTTCACTGTGTAGTTAGTATTTAAAGGAGAGTTACCACAGAACTTGTCACTGAAAATCTGGCTTTAACCCTTATTGAAACATCCTGACTGCAGATTAATAAACAACACAGCTTCCACAGTGAAACTGGAACTTCCACAGAACAGGCTGTGCATTCATTACAGCTCTGCCACACTACAAGTGCAACACAAGACAAGGTACAAGTAATCTCTGCAAATAAAATAGCAATACTGCATGAGCATATGTATAACTGTTAACAGAACCTGGTTACTAGTTAAATATTTATGTGTTACACTGCATAAGACTCTGAGTGTTAATAGAACCATTACTACACCTGCAACTTAAGAACTAAAGCTAACTTAATATTGAGAACAATTTCTACAAATCCTATTCAAGTTTGCTTAACCCTAACTGCATAATCTGGGGTGTGGCAAAATAAACCACTAAACTATCACTATTAGGTGAGAATATCACTAAGCCATAGTGATATTCCTTTACAATAGTGAAACAAAACAATTATTAATAAATTAAGATCTGTGAATTGTGTTCCATCGTTAACTTCATATTTGTAGCCTGACAACTGGCTTCCTCTTGCCTCCAGGCTTAAACACAACATTTTCACTCTGACATACAAAGCCCTCAACTGCACTGCTCCCCCCTACATCTCAGACCTTGTCTCCAGATACTCTCCCTTCCGTCCCCTTCGCTCTGCTCATGACCTCCTACTCTCCTCCTCTCTTGTTACCTCCTCACTCTCCCGTTTACAGGACTTCTCCAGACTGGCTCCTATCTTGTGGAACTCTCTGCCTCGCTCCACAAGACTCTCCCCTAGTTCTGAAAGCTTCAAGCGCTCCCTAAAGACTATACTGTTCAGGGATGCATACAACCTACACTAACCTTTCCTATCTCCACTGCTATCCCCTTGAACCCCTTAGCATGTAAGCCTACAAACCCAGCTGTTTGTAAATCGTCTTAATAAGAGCAAACTACAACAGTGCAACTCTTGGCAGGGCCCTCTACCCATTTGATCCCTGTAAATGTTATCTTGTATACTGCCTATGTTCATAGCACTGCAGAATCTGTTGGCGCTCTACAAATACCTAATAATAATGTAAATTGTGATTGTACTCAAGCATTTACTTTCAACTCGTAATAGCAGCAGTAAGCCTGACGAGCGCAAACACCCGAAATAAACCACTTATCACTCTGGCCCAAACGTTTGCTCTCCACGCTGGCCCATAGTGTATTATTTAAAAAAAAATTAACTCCTACTGGAATATTGTTATTATTATTGAATGATGCTGTGTTGTAACAATAACCATATGCCCAGAATGTGTTCCAGAGAACAGTATTGGCAATATTATGTTAGAGCTTGGTGCAGTAATCTGTATAACAAGCTATGGATAAGTTTAAATTATACTATTAATATCAAATGGGTGCATTTTATCGCAGAACTGAGGGGGAGCTGCAGTCGGTCATCAATGCTCTGCAGAAAAATGTCCCTGGAAATGTTTTTATAATGTTGGCAACTGAGAGAGGGGTAAGGCCAGAAATGTAATCTAATAAACAAGATGGAGTCATGACATAAAGAATAGGTCAGGATCATAAACAATTGTATAATTGAAGAAGAGAGAATGTAGTATAAATCACAATAGATCCCCAACAAAATTATAGTGTATATCAGCACAGGAAACAATAGATCCTGTGTCCAGAGAATCAATCTCTTAACTAATAATGAACTGGGGGGTGCTCAATATCCTTAAGTAAATAGTCACAAAGGTTTGAAGAGAAAATGGATATAGTCAGAACACACAGTAACTACTAATTAATGAAGATTCAATATATTAGTTGAATGGCTGAGTTCGAGCCAATGGAAAATAAAACATAACTTTTAATAATGAATAGTAAAATAAAGGTAGTGAAAAACATTCACACTCACACAGTGCATTCTAAAAGTAGTTAAAATTAGAAAGTGATGAATGCTGTCATGCCCAGGTATATACCATGTAATGTGTGTTAAATGGGTATGTCTGGCAAGAAAGCACCCAAAAATGCTCACGGATTCCACTGAAAGTCTAATCTAAAAAGAGGATTGACCTCACACAAAAATATCTCTAACTAGTGCAATGCTGGAGCGGTGCCAAAACCTGTCAGAGAGTCCCAAACAATAAGTCAGTTAACCTGAGAGTATATCAATCATTAAATCATGTTCCCATTAATATAGATACACAAGTGTATACTATGAGACCGCATAAGGCAAATAACTAACACATGTGTAGGGCTATTGAATAACGTTCCATGAACAAATTACAGTTAACACCCATGAGGCAAGATATGGAGCATTCACAGAGAGCGCCTGATGCGCATTTCGCCAAGCTAATGGCTTTGTCAAAGGCTAACCCGACTCGCGCCATCCCTACTCCTTAAATACTAAAATGTGCCAGTCAGGGGTGAGAATCCACACACACCCCCATGACGGTAGCCAATCCCTGATGATCTACCCTATTGGGCAGTAGTCTGTCACGTGACTTTTAGGAATGACGTGTATAGAGAGGCATGATCAATTGGCTCGAACTCAGCCATTCAACTAATATATTGAATCTTCATTAATTAGTAGTTACTGTGTGCTCTGACTATATCCATTTTCTCTTCAAACCTTTGTGACAGGACCATAAACACCAGGATCTTTTCATGAAAATAACTAAGCAGAGAATTATGTAATCAGGGGCCTTGGGGCAAAGTTAGTAAAAAAAAAAAATCCTTTGTACAACAGTGCCACCCTGTGTTCCTTTGCTTTTCCAATGAGGAGACTGTAAATACTTTAAGACTGCAATAAAAGTGTATAATTATGTAAAACAAATTAGCAGTATGCTTTCATTATTTATTTTGTCCTCTCTTTCTGTAATTTCATTTTGAAAATTAAGAATTTTCTAATTCTGGGAACCTGACGTTCACATGGCTTTACCCTGCCACTTTCCTGTCCCTAATATGCCACAGCAGGGGCAATCAAATTAAAATCTACAAAATAATGAATGCTAACATAATGACTGTGGCTTTGAGTACTCAAGTAGCATGTCTAAATTGGCTGCTCCCAATAAGGTATGTGATAAGGTGAAGTTTTTTATTGAAAAATACTCATACTCACTTAATATATGGATTTATTGTCTGAGTGCAGATTTATCTTGTAATTACAATGTATTTACTGTCAAATGAATGTGACTGAAATATGTCCAATAGCATTTGATAATTATAGACTATCTTATGCTACCTTTTTATTTTATTTTTTACTGTATAAGAGCCAAGTATCATGATGGTACATGGAGTACAACAGAGGCAGAGGCCGGAACTACAGGTAAGGGACTTCCCCCTATGCCCCTGTGACAACTCCAGGAAGAATAATACATCATAGTGGATCTACCTGTTCGCTATCCTGTGCAGCATAACACTGCCATATGGGCAGGGGCCCTATAACCCATGGCAAGGAACCAGATGAAATGATCCAGCACATGGCTTATAACAATAATTATAGCTATCATACTAAATTACACAGGATCTGTGGAACATTCTATATAAAATTAGTCGAAAAACTTACAAAGTCTTCAAGACGAGACTTCTCTCTTACCATTTTACTGGTATAAACACCAATAGGGAATATCAAACCGCTAGAACGAGAGCTTATTGAAGGGCTAGATTATAAATAACAGAGTGGAGACAGGAAAAGCTTTACAATCACAGTAAAAGTCTGAAGTCAAATGAACACGCTAACATTTTAATTTAAAGTAACATTAACCAACATGGAACAATTCATTGAATTAGCCTGCTGTCCAACTAATACAAAGCATATTTAAAGGGACATGAAACCCAAAGTTCTTCTTTCATGATTCAGATAGAGAATACAATTTTAAACAACTTTCCAATTTACTTATATTATCCAAATCATTAGTCTATCTAGGTATCCCTTTAAACAAAGGATATCAAGAGAACAAAACAAATAAGATAATAGAAGTAAATTGGAAATTTGTTTAAAATCATATAATCTGTCATGAAAGACAACATTTGGGTTTTATGTCCCTTTAAGTCATCTATATATTATGAAGCAAGCAGAAGCCTCTTAGCCCAGACCTGCATGCAGCTTTATCTAGATCATGGCCCATGTTCTCTTTTCTGAGATAGTGTCTGCGACTGCGGGTAATACGCACATATCCTACACTGGTGAAGCTGGCTGCTGATTGTTGCCTGCACACATTTGTCTCTTGCAATTTGTTTGTAGTGCAATACTGTTCCTTCAAAAAAGGATAACAAGAGAATAAAGCAAATTTGATAATATAAGTAAATTGTAAAGTTGTTTAAATTGTATGTTGTATCCGAATCCTGAAAGGAAATTTTGGGGTTTCCTGTCCCTTTAACGGGATATGAAACTCAAATATATTCTTTCAGGATTTGGATAGAACATACAATTTTAAACAACTTTCCAATTTACTTATATTTATTAAATTTGCATAATTCTTTTGATATCCTTTGCTGAAGAAGCAGCAATGCACTACTGGAAGCAACCTGAACAAATCTAGTCAGCCAATCACAAGAGACAAATGTGTGCAGGCACCAATCAGCAGCTAGCTCCCACTAGTGTAGGATATATGCGTATTCTTTTTCAACAAGGGATACCAGAAGAATGAAGCACATTTAAAAACAGAAGTACATTTCAAAGGGCCTTAAAATGACATGCTCTATCTGAATCATGTAAGTTTAAAGGGACATTAAACCCATAATTTGTCTTTCATGATTCAGATACAGTATACAATTTTAAACAACTTTCTTAATTTTCTTGGTATCCATTTTTTTTTTTTATATATATTTATTGAATTTTTTTTTATAACAAATAAATCCAGAACAAAACATAACATAAATACAGTTCTATTCCATTGGTTTGACATCACATTCTGAATCTATGAGCTTGTGCATAAATAGACTTTCTTTTCGAGAGTCTATAGAAATAAGACCGTGTAGACAAATACAAATTATAGAAACCCAAAGCATTCAGATATAAAACATTTTGGAACGAAGGATAATATATCTAGTGAGAAGAAATATTTAACAGTAATCTATAGTTCTAGATTTTATCATGTTCCTTATGTTAAATTCACAGGGTACACAAACAGCAGTAAGTCAAAGTTAGCTTTTAACATAATTGAGATATGTGCTTCCTTATACCGGAAGTTATTAAAGAATTAGTATCGTACTAGTGAGATAAGTTTCTCATATCCTACTGATATCAGACACATAGAGAAATATATATATCCCCCTTCCTCCATGTCCTACACCCCAGGCCTTACCATATTCCAAGAAGAACTAAATCTGTGGGGAAAATAATAATGTCTTGCTCTTCCTTGGACAAAGATCTAATATAATTATACAATTTTCCAAAAAATGCATGGATTTGTAGTTCAGAATTAGTGTCTATCTCTCTGTTCTATAATACTTTGTTTTTTTAATGAATCCAATTATTTCTGCAAATTTGGGTACTAGTTTATCTTTCCATTTATGAAAAATAAGACTCCTTATAGATAAAATAAGAGAGTTGACAAATGTATTAGAGGCTGGGGGGCCGTATTATCAAGCTCTGAATGGAGCTTGATGCCCCTGTTTCCGCACGAGCCTTCAGGCTCGCCGGAAACAGCAGCTATGAAGCTGTTCCACTTGTCCGCTGCCTCTGAGGCTGCGGTCTTCAATCTGCCCGATCCTATATGATCGGGATGATTGACACCCCTTGCTAGCGGCTGATTGGCTGCGAATCTGCAGGGGGCGGCATTGCACAAGCAGTTCACAAGATCTGCTTGTGCATTGATAAATGCCGACAGCGTATGCATACGCTGTCGGCATTTATCGATGTGCAGCGGACATGATATGCAACATCGTATCATGTCCGTCCGCACTGTAATAAATCGACCCCTGGATCTGAGACACATGTGGAGAGAGACTATTTGGCGCTTGGTTAAATTAAAGGATGTTATTTTGAAAACATTGTTAATCCAATATTCTACTTTTATCCAAAGTTGTTTTATTTTTAGACAATCCCAGAGCGTGTGCATTAAATCTGCTTCTAAATACTGGCATTTAGGGCATTTATTCAAATTTAAGTTATGCCATTTATATCCTTTCTTTGGAGTGTCATATACAATCATTTCAAATGTGATTCTCTCCAGGATGCAGATAATGTAGAGGCAAATACGCTATTAATAGATTTCTTAACGTCCTGAGTATCTAAGTTCTCAAACAAAGGTTGCCATTTATATGCAATATAGAGTAGGTTTTCCTCTCCTTTCAACTGAGACAAGATTTTGAACCAGGGAGAAACTAAGGCAAAACCATTTTTTGCCATCGTGATCCATGAATCTAGACTATCCCAGGCCCAATTCCAGCCACATAGTGCAATAATACTAAGGATATAATGCCTTATCTGGAGATAAGCAAATAAATATTTATTATCCAAAAAATATTTTTCCTTTAGGTCTGAAAAAGATTCAACTATTTTACATGCAAAATTTACAAAATGTGATAACTTAGTGAGCCCAATAGTAGCCCATTTTTTAAACACCTTAGAGTGGATCCCTGAGATAAAATCCGGGTTCCCTCTTATAATCTGATGATTAAATTGCATAGTTAAGGCCCAGTAGGGAACAAATCTAATGCCACGCTAAGAGGAGATTGTATACCGATTTTAAGTTTTTAATTTAACTAGGGATAGTTTGGGGATTATAATGTAAAATAGCTATGGGTTAGTATGGGTATAATACATTTTCCTCCAACTCTAACTGAGAAAATTAATCTCAATTCCCAAGCGAGCCCACCACAAATCTCCCCAAAGAAATCAAGCTATATAATTCAAGATCAGGAAGAGCAAGACCTCAATCCTTTTTCGGTAAGAATAATCTCTTCAAGGCAAATCTGGGTTTATTACCTTGCCAAATAAAATGAGAGAGCGATGCATAAAAGTTATGAAGATCTTTTTTTTTTAAGGATTACTGGGATATTTTGTATTATATTAAGTATTTTAGGAAAATAAATCATTTTAAAAAATGCTATTCTACCTGAGATGCTTAAAGGGAGATTATGCCAATATAAAAGTTCCTCTTTAATCTTAGAAAGTATTGTGATGGTATTTAATCTGTACCAGTCATAGGGATCTCTAGAAATGTTAATATCAAGGTATTTAAAGGGACACTGAATAGTGATGTCGCGAACCTTAAAATTTCGATTTGCGAACGGCGGACTCGAACTTCCACTACTGTTCGCGAACCCGCGAACCGCGCAAACCACCATTGACTTCAATAGGCAGGCGAACTTTAAAACCCACAAGGACTCTTTCTGGCCACAATAGTGATGGAAAAGTTGTTTCAAGGGGACTAACACCTGGACTGTGGCATGCCGGAGGGGGATCCATGGCAAAACTTCCACGGAAAATTACATAGTTGATGCAGAGTCTGGTTTTAACCCATAAAGGGCCTTAATCACCTAACATTCCTAAAAAATTTTTGAATAACGTGCTTTAAAACATCAGGTATGATGTTGTATCGATCAGGTAGTGTAAGGGTTACGCCCGCTTGACAGTGACAGACCAAACTCCCCGTGTAACGCACCGCAAACAACCGCAAACAGTCCCTTTGCACAACCACGAGATAGATTTGATAGATAGATACATAGATTACATAGATCAATAGATGCAATATACATATGATAGATACAAATTACATAGATCAATAGATGCAATATACATTTGATAGATACGAATTACATAGATCAATCGATACAATATACATTTGATAGATACGAATTACATAGATCAAAAGATGCAATATATATTTGATAGATACGATTGATAGTTAGATAGATTCAATAGATAAATAGATAGATTACACTAGCTGACTGATGTTTCACAGTCAAAAAAGTTTTTTTTTTTAAATATTTACAATACTGTTATAACAAATATGATTGGTGGCACTAGTTGGCAAGTGGGCCTGGCACACACGCGGGCAGGCAGGCAACTGCAATTCAATTGCACTAGCAGACTGATGATTCACAGTCAAAAAAGTTTTTATTTTAAATATTTACAATACTGTTATAACAAATATGATTGGTGGCACTAGTTGGCAAGTGGGCCTGGCACACACGCTGGCAGGCAGGCAACTGCAATTCAATTGCACTAGCAGACTGATGATTCACAGTCAAAAAAGTTTTTATTTTAAATATTTACAATACTGTTATAACAAATATGATTGGTGGCACTAGTTGGCAAATGGGCCTGGCACACACGCTGGCAGGCAGGCAACTTCAATTAGATTACACTAGCAGACTGATGTTTCACAGTCAAAAAAGTTTTTTTTAAAAATATTTACACTACTGTTATAACAAATATGATTGGTGGCACTAGTTGGCAAGTGGGCCTGGCACACACGCTGGGAGGCAGGCAACTGCAATTAGATTACACTAGCTGACTGATGTTTGTTTCACAGTCAAAAAAGTTATTTTTTAAATATTTACAATACTGTTATATATGTGGGCCTGGCACACACGCTGGCAGGCAGGCAACTGCAATTCAATTGCACTAGCAAAAAAAGTTTTTATTTTAAATATTTACACTACTGTTATAACAAATATGATTTGTGGCACTAGTTGGAAAGTGTGCCTGGCACACACGCTGGCAGACAGGCAACTGCAATTAAATAACACTAGCAGACTGATGTAAAAGTTTTTTTAAAAAAAATTTACACTAATGTTACACCAGATATAAGTGGTGGAAAACAGAGCTATTTATCACAGTATATGATGTGAGCCTGACATACAGGCCTGATGGAAAATTAAATTAGATTACACTAGCAAAATTATGTAAAAGTTTTTTTTTTTTTTAAATTTACACTAATGTTAACCAGATATCAGTGGTGGCACAGAAGAATTAATCACAATATATGATGTGAGCCTGACACACAGGCCTGATAGAAAATGAAATTAGATTACACTAGCAAAATGATATAAAAGTCTTTTTTTAAAAATTTACACTAATGTTAAGCAGATATCAGTGGTGGCACTAATCACAGTATATGCTGTGATCCTCACACACAGGCTGACAGGCAGGCAAATGCAAATAAAATTGAAAAAAAACAACAAAAAAAACTCCCCAAAAAAAAACGACTGAAGTTCTAGCCCTAAAATGGGCTTTTTGGGCTGAAGTTCTAGCCCTAAAAAGGGCTTTTTGGGGTGCTGTCCTTACAGCAGAGATTAGATGAGTCCTTCAGGACTGTAGTGGACACTAAATACACTAGCCTAGCTATCTATTTCCCTATAATATCAGCAGCAGCAGCACTAAACCTCCTCTCACTAAGAATGCAGGATCGTAATGAATCTAAAATGGCTGCTGCCCAGGAGCTGGGAGGGTCTGTGAGGGAGTGTCTGCTGCTGATTGGCTGAAATGTGTCTGCAGACTGTAAGATACAGGGTCAAAGTTTCCTCAATGATGACGAATAGGGGGCGGATCGAACATCGCATATGTTCGCCCGCCGCGGCGAACGGGAACAAGCTAAGATCGCCGGGAACTGTTCTCGCGACATCACTAACACTGTACCCAAATTTTTTCTTTCATGATTCGGATAGAGCATGAAATTTTAAGCAACTTTCTAATTTACTCCTATTATAAAATTTTCTTTGTTCTCTTGGTATCTTTATTTGAAATTCAAGAATGTAAGTTTTGATGCCGGCCCATTTTTGGTGAACAACCTGGGTTGTCCTTGCTGATTGGTGGATAAATGCATCCACCAATAATAAAGAGCTGCCAGATTCTGAACCAAGAAAAAAGCTTAGATGCCTTCTTTTTCAAATAAAGATAGCAAGAGAATGAAGAAAAATTGATAATAGGAGTAAATTAGAAAGTTGCTTAAAATTGCATGCTCTATCTGAATCATGAAATAAAAAAACTGGGTTCAGTGTCCCTTTAAACGAATTAGATACGGTCTTAAATTGCATGGTTATCTTAGAGGTATAATTTTCTTGGTATCCTTTGTTGAAGGAGTAACAATGCACTAATAGGAGCTAGATGAACAAAATCAGGTGAGCCAATAAAAAAAGGGGATATATGCGAAGCCACTAATCACAAGCTTGCTCCAAGTATTGCATTGCTGTTCCTGAACCTACCTAGGTATTCTTTTCAAAATTGTATACGAAGATAACGAAACAAATTAGACAATAGAAGTAAATTGGAAAGTTGTTTAAAAGGGTATACTCTGTGTGAATCATGAAAGAACAATTGTGGATTTCTTGTCCCTTTAATTTTGACTTTCCTATCCCCTTAACATTATTTCTTTCATGTAATTGGCAAGAGTCCATGAGCTAGTGACATATGGGATATACAATCCTACCAGGAGGGGCAAAGTTTCCCAAACCTCAAAATGCCTATAAATACACCCCTCATCACACCCACAATTCAGTTTTACAAACTTTGCCTCCTATGGAGGTGGTGAAGTAAGTTTGTGCTAAGATTTCTACGTTGATATGCGCTTCTCAGCATTTTGAAGCCCGATTCCTCTCAGAGTACAGCGAATGTCAGAGGGATGTGCAGAGAGTATCACCTATTGAATGCAATGGTTTTCCTCACGGGAGATCTATTTCATAGGTTCTCTGTTATCGGTCATAGAGATTCATCTCCTACCTCCCTTTTCAGATCGACGATATACTCTCATATACCATTACCTCTACTAATAACTGTTTCAATACTGGTTTGTTTTCATTACTTAAGACACTCTCAGCTATGGTTTGGCACTTTATGCATTAATATAAAGTTCTAAATATATGTATTGTACTTATATTTGCCATGAGTCAGGTTTATGTATATTTCCTTTTGCAGACTATTCAGTTTCATATTTGGGAAAAAACATATTTAGGAAAATATTTTTCTTACCTGGGGTTTAGTCTTTTTTTCAAATTTACTGCTTTTTCATTAAATTTTCGCAGGCAAAATTAGCCTCGTGAGGCGCAAAATGCTGATGTTTATTGCGTGAGAATTGTTTTGGCGCAAAAGTACGTCTGGTGACGCAAGTTCATCATTTCCGGCTTCTTAGTTGACGCCGAGTTCCTTACACAAGGTTGTGTCTGCAATGACGCGAGTGTGTCATTTCCGGATGTTGTTAGCGCCAAAAATTTCATTTTGCGTTGTGTGTCATACTTGGCGCCAAATAATTTCTTTATTTAAAACCCCATTCCTATGTGCCTCTTGCCTTTTTTCTATGTTAGAGGGCTATGCTGTTTGCATTTTTTCCGATTCCTGAAACTGCCATATAAGGAAACTGATAATTTTGCTTTATATGTTGTTTTTTTCTCTTACATTTGCACGATGTCTCAATCTGATCCTGTCTCAGAAACCACTGTTGGGTTGGAACCCTGCAGCATGATAACAGTTCTACCAAAGCTAAGTGTATCTGTTGTAAATTTGTGGAGATTATATCTCCAGCTGCTGTATGTAATAGTTGTAATGATAAACTTTTACATGCAGAAAATGTATCCATCAGTAATAGTACAATGTCTGTTGTTCCTTCAACATCTAATGTACATGATATCCGTGTGAATATAAAAGATTTTGTTGCTGATGCAATTCAGAAGGCTTTGTCTGCTATCCTGCCTTCTAATAAATGTAAAAGGTCTTTTAAAACTTCTCATAAAATTGATGAAATTACAAATGACCGACAACATACTGAGTTATCCTCCTCTGATGAGGATCTATCTGATTTAGAAGATCCTACCTCAGATATTGACACTGACAAATCTACTTATTTATTTAAAATGGAGTATATTCGCTCCTTGTTAAAAGAGGTGTTGATTACATTGGATATTGAGGAAACTAGTCCTTTTGATATTAAAACTAGTAAACATTTAAACTCTGTTTATAAACCTTCTGTGGTTGCTCCAGAGGTTTTTCCAGTTCATGATGCTATTTCTGATATGATTTATAAGGAATGGAATAGGCCTGCTACTTCTTTTATCATCCCTTCTTCAAGGTTTAAAAAATTGTATCCTTTGCCAGCAGTTAGTTTGGAGTTTTGGGAAAAGATCCCCAGAGTTGATGGGGCTATTTCTACTCTTGCCAAACATACGACTATTCCTATGGAAGATAGTACTTCCTTTAAGGACCCTTTAGATAGGAAACTTGAATCTTATCTAAGGAAAGCTTATTTATATTCTGGCTATCTTCTCAGGCCTGCCATTTCTATGGCTGATGTTGCAGCTGCATCAACTTTTTGGTTGGAAAGTTTAGCGCAACAGGAAACAGATCCTGATTTGTCTAGCATTGTTCGCTTGCTTCAACATGCTAATCATTTTATCTGTGATGCCATTTTTAGCTAGAAGAGCTTTGTGGCTCAAATATTGGAATGCTGATATAGTATCTTAATCTGGATTACTATCTCTTTCTTTCCAAGGTAATAATTTATTTGGTTCTCAGTTGGATTCAATTATTTCAACTGTCGCTGGGGGGAAGGGAGTTTTTTTTGCCTCAGGATAAAAGACCTACGGGTAAATCTAAAGCTTCTAACCGTTTTCGTTCCTATCAACAAAATAAGGAACAGAAACCCAATCCTTCCCCAAAGAATCTGGTTCCAGTTGCAAACCTTCTTCAAGTTAGAATAAATCCAAGCCGTTTAAAGGGACACTCAATAAAAATTAAACTTTAATTATTCAGATAGAGCATGCAATTTTAAACAACTTTCCAATTTACTTCCATTAACAAAATGTGCACAGTCTTTTTATGTTTAACATTTTTGAGTCACCAGCTCCTACTGAGCATGTGCAAGAATAAGCGTGTATGCATTTGTGAATGGCTGATTGCTGTCACATGGCATTGTATGCATTTGTGATTGGCTGATGGCTGTCACATGGTACAGGGGGAGTGGAAAAAGACATAACTTGTAAAATTGTCAGAAAAAAATCTACTACTCATTTGAAGTTCAGACTAAGTGCTATTGCATATTTTGAATTTGTTGATTATGCAAACCTACTGTGTTGACTGGTCCTTTAAGAAACAAAAGCCAGCCCCCAAGTCTGCATGAAGGTGCGGCCCTCATTCCAGCTCAGCTGGTAGGGGCAGATTAAGATTCTTCCAAAGTGTTTGGGCAGATTATATCCAAAATCAATGGATTCAGAGTATTGTCTCTCAAGGGTACCGAATAGGATTCAGAGTAAGACCTCCTGTGAGGAGATTTTTTTCTCTCACGCATCCCAGCAAATCCAGTAAAGGCTCAGGCTTTTCTGAAGTGTGTTTCAGACCTGGAGCTTTCAGGGGTAATCATTCCAGTTCCGTTTCAGAAACAGAGTCTGGGGTTTTATTCAAATCTATTCATTGTCCCAAAGAAAGAAAATTCATTCAGGCCAGTTCTGGATCTGAAAATTTTGAAGCGTTTTGTAAGAGTGCCAACTTTCAAAATGGTGACTATAAGGACTATTCTGCCTTTTGTTCAGCAAGGTCATTATATGTCCACGATAGACTTACAGGATGCATATCTTCATATTCCGATTCATCCAGACCACTATCAGTTTCTGAGATTCTCTTTTCTAGACAAGCATTTCAAATTTGTTGCTCTTCAATTTTGCCTAGCAACAGCTCCAAGAATATTTTCAAAGGTTCTCAGTGCCCTACTCTCTGTAATCAGAGAACAGGGTATTGCGGTGTTTCCTTATTTGGACGATATCTTGGTAACCGCTCAGTCTTTACGTTCTGTAGAATCTCACACGAATCAACTAGTGTTGTTTCTTCAAAGACATGGTTGGAGGATCAATTTACCAAAAAGTTTCTTGATTCCTCAGACAAGGGTCACCTTTTTAGGTTTCCAGATAGATTCAGTGTCCATGACTCTGTCTCTAACAGACAAGAGACGATTAAAATTGGTTTCAGCTTGTCAGAACCTTCAGTCTCTATCATTCCCTTCAGTAGCTATGTGCATAGAAGTTTTAGGTCTCATGACTGCAGCATCAGACGCGATCCCTTTTGCTCATTTTCATATGAGACCTCTCCAGCTTTGTATGCTGAATCAATGGTGCAGGGATTATACAAAGATATCACAATTAATATCCTTAAATCCCAATGTTTGACTCTCTCTGACTTGGTGGTTAGATCACCATTGTATAGTTCAGGGGGCCTCTTTTGTTCATTCAACCTGGACTGTAATCACAACAGATGCAAGTCTTTCAGGTTGGGGAGCGGTCTGGGGGTCTCTGACAGCACAAGGGGTTTGGAAATCTCAAGAGGCGAGGTTACCAATCAATATTTTAGTACTCCGTGCTATTTTCAGGGCTCTTCAGGTTTGGTCTCTGTTGACAAGAGAACCATTCATTTGCTTTCAGACAGACAACATCACATCACATGAAAGAAGTATCTTGGATACTTGCTTGGCCGGAATCCAGCTCCTGTCTAATTTTTGTGGTTCATATCCCAGGTGTAGACAATTGGGAAGCGGATTATCTCAGCCATCAGACTTTACATCCGGGGGAGTGGTCTCTCCATCCAGATGTGTTTTCTCAGATTGTTCAGATGTGGGGTCTTCCAGAAATAGATCTGATGGCTTCCCATCTAAACAAGAAACATCCCAGGTACCTGTCCAGGTCCAGTGATCCTCAGGCGGAGGAGGTGGATACATTAGCAGTTCCTTGGTGTTACCAATCTGCTTATATCATCCCGCCACTAGTTCTTCTTCCAAGAGTGATCTCCAAGATCATCATGGAACAATCGTTTGTGTTGCTGGTAGCTCCAGCATGGCCTCACAGGTTTTGGTATGCAGATCTTGTTCAGATGTCCAGTTGCCAACCTTGGCCACTTCCTTTAAGACCAGACCTTCTGTCTGAAGGTCCGTTTTTCCATCAGGATCTCAAATCATTAAATTTGAAGGTATGGAAATTGAACGCCTAGTTCTTAGTCATAGAGGTTTCTCTGACTCAGTGATCAATACTATGTTACAAGCTCATAAATCTGTTTCTAGGAAGATTTATTATGGAGTTTGGAAGACTTATATTTCATGGTGTTCTCATAAATTCTCTTGGCATTCTTTTAGAATTCCTAGAATTTTACAGTTTCTTCAGGATGGTTTGGATAAAGGTTTGTCTGCAAGTTCTTTGAAGGGACAAATCTCTGCTCTTTCTGTTTTATTTCACAGAAAGATTGCTAAGCTTCCTGATATTCACTGTTTTGTACAGGCTTTGGTCCGTATCAAGCCTGTCATTAAATCAATCTCTCCTCCTTGGAGTCTTATTTTGGTTTTGAAGGCTTTGCAGGCTCCTCCGTTTGAGCCTATGCATTCTTTGGACATTAAACTACTTTCTTGGAAAGTGTTGTTTCTTTTGGCCATCTCTTCTGCTAGAAGAGTTTCTGAATTATCTGCTCTTCCTTGTGAATCTCCTTTTTTGATTTTCCATCAGGATAAGGCATTTCTGCTGACTTCATTTAAATTTCTACCTAAGGTTGTGAATTCTAACAACATTAATAGAGAAATTGTTGTTCCCTCTTTGTGTCCTAATCCTAATAATTCTTTGGAGAGATCCTTACATTCTTTGGATGTTGTAAGAGCTTTGAAATATTATGTTGAATCTACTAAAGATTTCAGGAAGACTTCTAGTCTATTTGTTATCTTTTCTGGTTCTAGGAAAGGGTCAGGCCCCGCCTCAGAGAATTACAGCTCATTCTACTAGATCAGTCTCCACTTCGGGGGCTTTTAAGAATGAAGCTTCAGTTGATCAGATTTGCAAAGCAGCAACTTGGTCTTCTTTGCATACATTTACTAAATTCTAGACGTTTTTGGTAGAAAAGTTTTTCAGGCAGCTGTTTCAGTTTGATTCCTCTGCTTATGTTTAAATTTTTTTCTTTTTATTTATAAGAATAAACTTATATTTTGGGTTGTGGATTAATTTTTTTCAGCTGAAAATGGCTGTTATTATTTTATCCCTCCCTCTCTAGTGACTCTTCTGTGGAGTTCCACATCTTGGGTATTACTATCCCATACATCACTATCTCATGGACTCTTGCCAATTTCATGAAAGAAAACATAATTTATGTAAGAACTTACCTGGTAAATTAATTTCTTTCATATTGGTAAGAGTCCATGAGACCCACCCTTTTTATGGTGGTTATAATTTTTTGTATAAAGCACAATTATTTTCAATTCCTTTTTTTGATGCTTTTTACTCCTTTCTTTATCACCCCACTACTTGGCTATTCGTTAAACTGAATTGTGGGTGTGGTGAGGGGTGTATTTATAGGCATTTTGAGGTTTGGGAAACTTTGCCCCTCCTGGTAGGATTGTATATCCCATACGTCACTAGCTCATGGACTTTTGCCAATATGAAAGATATTAATTTATCAGGTAAGTTCTTACATAAATTATGTTTTTATTCCATACAACCATTGGTTACACACTCTAGTGACTGATTTATAACTGTCCCTTACTGGTCTCAGCAGAGAAGGAAACCTGGGTTACAACACAGCAGTATCAATTGCATTATAGACCATAACACTTTACACTTTTTTTTCATGATTCAGATAGGGCATGCAATTTTAAACAACTTTCCAATTTACTTTTCCCCTCACATTTGTTTTGTTCTCTTGGTATTTTATGTTTAAAGCTAAACCTAGGTAGGCTCATATGCTTATTTCTAAGCCGTTGAAGGCCGTCTCTTATCTCAGTGTATTTTGACAGTTTTCACAGCTAGATAATGCTAGTGCATACATTGTGCTCACACACATGGAGTTACCTAGGGGTCAGCACTAATTGGCTAAAATTCACGTCTGTCAAAAGAACTAAAATAAGGAGGCAGTCTGCAGAGGCTTAGATACAAGGTAATCACAGAGGTAAAATGCATATTAATATAACTGAGATAAGGAGCAGTCTGCTGAGGCTTAGATACAGGGTAATCACAGAGGTAAAAAGTATATTACTAGCGTGCACAGAAGGTAAGCGCTGTGTAGCGGTGTCCGGAACCGGAACCGGCAAAGGTAAGTGAAATCCTCCAATGGAAGTGACTGGCAGAGTGCCGTAGCCGGCGATCAACTCAAATCGCTGGTATAGACAAAGACAGGAGGGCAAATGTCAGGCACTCCAATAACCAAGTAGGCGCAACTATTTTCAGTAAAAAATGAAAGACTTTAATGAAAAAATATATATAAAAAATACACAATCAAGCTGAACACAAAGACAGGGGGGAAAAAGACAGGCCTGACGCGTTTCGCGCCCTCTAGTGGCGCTTATTCATAGCTATGAATAAGCGCCACTAGAGGGCGCGAAACGCGTCAGGCCTGTCTTTTTCCCCCCTGTCTTTGTGTTCAGCTTGATTGTGTATTTTTTTATATATATTTTTTCATTAAAGTCTTTCATTTTTTACTGAAAATAGTTGCGCCTACTTGGTTATTGGAGTGCCTGCCATTTGCCCTCCTGTCTTTGTAAAAAGTATATTAATATAACTGAGATAAGGGGCTGTCTGCAGAGGGTTAGATACAAGGTAATCACAGAGGTAAAAAGTATATTAATATAACTGAGATAAGGGGCAGTCTGCAGAGGGTTAGATACAAGGTAATCACAGAGGTAAAAAGTATATTAATATAACTATGTTGGTTATGCAAAACTGGAGAATGGTTAATAAAGGGATTATCTTTATAAACAATGAAACTTTTGTAGTAGACTGTCCCTTTAAGGAAACACACCTGCATTTTTATTTTCAGACTATACTTTTTCTTTGAGGACAGCATTTTATTTAGCATCTACGTGTGTCCCTTTAAAAACTAATTTCCAATTAATTTTTCTGTTATGCAATACAAACCATCTGTACGTCTTATTCCTGTCACTAAGCAAATTGCTTATCACCGGATGCTGCACAAGGAGAGATGAAACAATGATAGATTTTCTTGGGATCACAAAAGCAGGAAACCACAGAAATGCAAAGTTTTGACTAACTCTTAGTCAGGTGATGTTCCTGTAGCTGTGTCATTTTATATCTATAAGCGGGGACTTGTTATTGTCACTATGAATAGACACCATTACTTTCTGTATATGATGTTCCTGTAGCTGTGTCATTTTATGTCTATAAGCGGTGACTTGTGATGTCACTATGAATAGACACCGTTACTTTCTGTACATGATGTTCCTGTAGCTGTGTCATTTTATGTCTATAAGCGGTGACTTGTGATGTCACTATGAATAGACACTGTTACTTTCTGTATATGATGTTCCTGTAGCTGTGTCATTTTATGTCTATAAGCGGTGACTTGTGATGTCACTATGAATAGACACTGTTACTTTCTGTATATGATGTTCCTGTAGCTGTGTCATTTTATGTCTATAAGCGGTGACTTGTGATGTCACTATGAATAGACACCGTTACTTTCTGTATATGATGTTCCTGTAGCTGTGTCATTTTATGTCTATGAGCGGTGACTTGTGATGTCACTATGAATAGACACCGTTACTTTCTGTACATGATGTTCCTGTAGCTGTGTCATTTTATGTCTATAAGCGGTGACTTGTGATGTCACTATGAATAGACACTGTTACTTTCTGTACATGATGTTCCTGTAGCTGTGTCGTTTTATGTCTATAAGCGCTGACTTGTGATGTCACTATGAATAGACACCGTTACTTTCTGTATATGATGTTCCTGTAGCTGTGTCATTTTATGTCTATAAGCGGGGACTTGTTATTGTCACTATGAATAGACACCGTTACTTTCTGTATATGATGTTCCTGTAGCTGTGTCATTTTATGTCTATAAGCGGTGACTTGTGATGTCACTATGAATAGACACCGTTACTTTCTGCATATGATGTTCCTGTAGCGGTGTCGTTTTATGTCTATAAGCGTTGACTTGTGATGTCACTATGAATAGACACTGTTACTTTCTATACATGATGTTCCTGTAGCTGTGTCGTTTTATGTCTATAAGCGGTGACTTGTGATGTCACTATGAATAGACACTGTTACTTTCTGTACATGATGTTCCTGTAGCTGTGTCGTTTTATGTCTATAAGCGGTGACTTGTGATGTCACTATGAATAGACACCGTTACTTTCTGTATATGATGTTCCTGTAGCGGTGTCGTTTTATGTCTATAAGCGTTGACTTGTGATGTCACTATGAATAGACACTGTTACTTTCTATACATGATGTTCCTGTAGCTGTGTCGTTTTATGTCTATAAGCGGTGACTTGTGATGTCACTATGAATAGACACTGTTACTTTCTGTATATGATGTTCCTGTAGCTGTGTCATTTTATATCTATAAGCGGGGACTTGTGATGTCACTATGAATAGACACCGTTACTTTCTGTACATGATGTTCCTGTAGCTGTGTCGTTTTATGTCTATAAGCGGTGACTTGTGATGTCACTATGAATAGACACCGTTACTTTCTGTACATGATGTTCCTGTAGCTGTGTCATTTTATGTCTATAAGCGGTGACTTGTGATGTCACTATGAATAGACACCGTTACTTTCTGTATATGATGTTCCTGTAGCTGTGTCATTTTATGTTTATAAGCGGTGACTTGTGATGTCACTATGAATAGACACTGTTACTTTCTATACATGATGTTCCTGTAGCTGTGTCATTTTATGTCTATAAGCGGGGACTTGTTATTGTCACTATGAATAGACACCGTTACTTTCTGTATATGATGTTCCTGTAGCTGTGTCATTTTATGTCTATAAGCGGTGACTTGTGATGTCACTATGAATAGACACCGTTACTTTCTGTACATGATGTTCCTGTAGCTGTGTCGTTTTATGTCTATAAGCGGTGACTTGTGATGTCACTATGAATAGACACCGTTACTTTCTGTACATGATGTTCCTGTAGCTGTGTCATTTTATGTCTATAAGCGGGGACTTGTTATTGTCACTATGAATAGACACCGTTACTTTCTGTATATGATGTTCCTGTAGCTGTGTCATTTTATGTCTATGAGCGGTGACTTGTGATGTCACTATGAATAGACACCGTTACTTTCTGTACATGATGTTCCTGTAGCTGTGTCGTTTTATGTCTATAAGCGGTGACTTGTGATGTCACTATGGATAGACACTGTTACTTTCTGTACATGATGTTCCTGTAGCTGTGTCGTTTTATGTCTATAAGCGGTGACTTGTGATGTCACTATGAATAGACACCGTTACTTTCTGTATATGATGTTCCTGTAGCTGTGTCATTTTATGTCTATAAGCGGGGACTTGTTATTGTCACTATGAATAGACACTGTTACTTTCTATACATGATGTTCCTGTAGCTGTGTCGTTTTATGTCTATAAGCGGTGACTTGTGATGTCACTATGAATAGACACCGTTACTTTCTGCATATGATGTTCCTGTAGCGGTGTCGTTTTATGTCTATAAGCGTTGACTTGTGATGTCACTATGAATAGACACTGTTACTTTCTATACATGATGTTCCTGTAGCTGTGTCGTTTTATGTCTATAAGCGGTGACTTTTGATGTCACTATGAATAGACACTGTTACTTTCTGTACATGATGTTCCTGTAGCTGTGTTGTTTTATGTCTATAAGCGGTGACTTGTGATGTCACTATGAATAGACACCGTTACTTTCTGTATATGATGTTCCTGTAGCTGTGTCGTTTTATGTCTATAACCTGTGACTTGTTATGTCACTATGAATAGACACCGTTACTTTCTGTACATGATGTTCCTGTAGCTGTGTCATTTTATGTCTATAAGCGGTGACTTGTGATTTCACTATGAATAGACACCGTTACTTTCTGTACATGATGTTCCTGTAGCTGTGTCGTTTTATGTCTATAAGCGGTGACTTGTGATGTCACTATGGATAGACACCGTTACTTTCTGTACATGATGTTCCTGTAGCTGTGTCATTTTATGTCTATAAGCGGTGACTTGTGATGTCACTATGAATAGACACCGTTACTTTCTGTACATGATGTTCCTGTAGCTGTGTCGTTTTATGTCTATAAGCGGTGACTTGTGATGTCACTATGAATAGACACCGTTACTTTCTGTACATGATGTTCCTGTAGCTGTGTCATTTTATGTCTATAAGCGGTGACTTGTGATGTCACTATGAATAGACACCGTTACTTTCTGTATATGATGTTCCTGTAGCTGTGTCATTTTATGTTTATAAGCGGGGACTTGTGATGTCACTATAAATAGACACCGTTACTTTCTGTACATGATGTTCCTGTAGCTGTGTCATTTTATGTCTATAAGCGGTGACTTGTGATGTCACTATGAATAGACACTGCTACTTTCTATACATGATGTTCCTGTAGCTGTGTCATTTTATGTCTATTAGCGGGGACTTGTTATTGTCACTATGAATAGACACCGTTACTTTCTGTATATGATGTTCCTGTAGCTGTGTCATTTTATGTCTATAAGCGGTGACTTGTGATGTCACTATGAATAGACACCGTTACTTTCTGTACATGATGTTCCTGTAGCTGTGTCGTTTTATGTCTATAAGCGGTGACTTGTGATGTCACTATGAATAGACACCGTTACTTTCTGTATATGATGTTCCTGTAGCTGTGTCATTTTATGTCTATGAGCGGTGACTTGTGATGTCACTATGAATATACACCGTTACTTTCTGTACATGATGTTCCTGTAGCTGTGTCGTTTTATGTCTATAAGCGGTGACTTGTGATGTCACTATGAATAGACACCGTTACTTTCTGTATATGATGTTCCTGTAGCTGTGTCGTTTTATGTCTATAACCTGTGACTTGTGATGTCACTATGAATAGACACCGTTACTTTCTGTATATGAATTTCCTGTAGCTGTGTCATTTTATGTCTATAAGCGGTGACTTGTGATGTCACTATGAATAGACACTGTTACTTTCTGTATATGATGTTCCTGTAGCTGTGTCATTTTATATCTATAAGCAGGGACTTGTTATTGTCACTATGAATAGACACTGTTACTTTCTGTACATGATGTTCCTGTAGCTGTGTCGTTTTATGTCTATAAGCGGTGACTTGTGATGTCACTATGAATAGACACCGTTACTTTCTGTACATGATGTTCCTGTAGCTGTGTCATTTTATGTCTATAAGCGGTGACTTGTGATGTCACTATGAATAGACACCGTTACTTTCTGTACATGATGTTCCTGTAGCTGTGTCGTTTTATGTCTATAAGCGGTGACTTGTGATGTCACTATGAATAGACACCGTTACTTTCTGTATATGATGTTCCTGTAGCTGTGTCATTTTATGTCTATAAGCGGTGACTTGTGATGTCACTATGAATAGACACCGTTACTTTCTGTATATGATGTTCCTGTAGCTGTGTCGTTTTATGTCTATAAGCGGGGACTTGTGATGTCACTATGAATAGACACCGTTACTTTCTGTATATGATGTTCCTGTAGCTGTGTCATTTTATGTCTATAAGCGGTGACTTGTGATGTCACTATGAATAGACACCGTTACTTTCTGTACATGATGTTCCTGTAGCTGTGTCATTTTATGTCTATAAGCGGTGACTTGTGATGTCACTATGAATAGACACCGTTACTTTCTGTACATGATGTTCCTGTAGCTGTGTCATTTTATATCTATAAGCGGTGACTTGTGATGTCACTATGAATAGACACCGTTACTTTCTGTACATGATGTTCCTGTAGCTGTGTCATTTTATGTCTATAAGCGGTGACTTGTGATGTCACTATGAATAGACACCGTTACTTTCTGTATATGATGTTCCTGTAGCTGTGTCATTTTATATCTATAAGCGGTGACTTGTTATTGTCACTATGAATAGACACCGTTACTTTCTTTATATGATGTTCCTGTAGCTGTGTCATTTTATGTCTATAAGCGGTGACTTGTGATGTCACTATGAATAGACACCGTTACTTTCTGTACATGATGTTCCTGTAGCTGTTTCATTTTATGTCTATAAGCAGTGACTTGTGATGTCACTATGAATAGACACCGTTACTTTCTGTACATGATGTTCCTGTAGCTGTGTCATTTTATGTCTATAAGCGGGGACTTGTGATGTCACTATGAATAGACACCGTTACTTTCTGTACATGATGTTCCTGTAGCTGTGTCATTTTATGTCTATAAGCGGTGACTTGTGATGTCACTATGGATAGACACCGTTACTTTCTGTACATGATGTGTGAGAGGCGCAAACAAGGTGTTCTTTATGGTATAATAAAAACAATCCCACCATGTCAGAAGTTTAATGCCTTTAAACATAACTATATTTAATCAGATTAAAGGGGTGTGCAACCCAAAATATTTCTTTCATTATAGAGCGTACAATTTTAAACAACTTCCCAATGTACTTCTATTATCAAATTAGCTTCATTATGTATCCTTTGTTAAAGGTGCAACAATGCACTAGTGGGAGCTAGCTGAACACAGGTGAGTGAGAGTAATAAAAGGTATATATATGCAGCCACCAATCAGCAGCTAGCTCTCAATATTGCATTGGTGCTCTGAGCCTACCTATGGTATTTTCTATCTGAATCATGAAAGTTTAATTTTAACTTTACTATCCCTTTAAAGGGATATGAAACACAGTAATTACACAACTTATATTAGCGTACAACCAATTGTGAAAACATTCTGTAGCTATTAACACTAGATTATATCTTTATATTATTGCAAAACAAATAATGAATATGAACTCATTTTGTCATCTGAAATTCATTTAACAAACTAATGAATGATACAATGTATTACTAGTAGATGTAGTTTCACCTATCTAGTAAATTAGAACAGGGTTTTAAAGGATATTTCCCTGAATAGACAAAAAGACTTGATAAATCCCAGGATTTTTTTTACTTACTACCCAGTACCCAAAGGTTTTTGAATGCAGCACTGATTTTGCACATGGGCAAAAGGCAATAAAATGATCTGTTGCCATGTAGGTTCACTAAACAGATACAAACACTACCTGGTCAATTAATTAAACTTTAATTCAAATGAACAATAAACACTTTTACACTCATAAAAGTTAGTGAAATTGATAACCCAACAAATACACATGCCCACTGATTATGCCCCTGTTCAAGTCCCTTAAAGAGACAAACACACATACAGTTTCTCTATGGAACACAATAGGTTAACTGCACACGGGCTACCTATTGGCGTCCCCACACAATATAAGGATCAATCAATATTACAGACCTCACCTCACAAATATAATAGAATTTACTTCTATTATCAAATATGCTTCATCCTCCTTTGTTGAAGGAACAGCAATGCACTAATGGGAGCAAGCTGATCACGAGTGAGTTAATAACAAGAGGGATATATGTGCAGCCACTAATCAGCAGCTAGTTCACAGTAATGCATTAATGCTCCTTCAACCAAGGATACAAAGAGAATGAATAAAAAATTGAAAATTGTTTAAAATGACCTGCTCTATCTGAATCATGAAACAAAAATTTAGAATTTAGAATCATAAAAGTTTGATTTTTACTTTACTGTCCCCTTTAATTTTCGTTACTAAATATAAACCCACTCTGTATGGCTGTAATACGTTATCATATGACTGTGAAAGAGAAATATGGCTATCTGTATAGGTCTAATAAATGCTACTTCTGCCTATTGGCTGTTCTGGAATAAACACTGTTGTATTGTTCTTTGTTTACATTTCTGGTGACTTCATCCTTAGTAAAGGATGTGATTGGCTGCACAAAAAAAATCAGTGGCTGGGTCCAATGAATAATTTACAATGGGTGATTTGCCATATAATGCTCATACATATTAATAATAATACAAATCAGCATTAAAAAATACATTAATGATCTATTTTCTGTTTGATTTGTATTATTCAATGTCCCCTTGTTAGCACATTGTGCAGAGTTTTTGCAATTGCGACTGGACCCCCAAGGGTGGGGGCCCAGCTTAAAAAAAAAAAAAAAAAAGTTGACCTGCCACTGCCTGCACTGATATCATGTGAGTGTAGGGTTGCCACCTCCGCCATGTTTTCTGGGACACTTATGAGCTATACATACTGCAGGGTGTGCGGAGTGGAACATGAATAGTGCTGTTTAGTGTAACTATTTGTGTGCTGTCCAGGGCTAAAATTCATGTTCCTCCCTGCACACCCTGCAGCATGTATAACTTATAAGTGTCCAGGAAAACATGGCTGAGGTGGCAACCCTATGTGAGTGTGATGTGATGCTTCACTAGTGTCTTTGTCTCTGACTACAGGGGTTAGTTTTTCTGTTTTACCCATTGGTGTTTATGTGTGTGTGTGAATGTATGTGAGTGTGTGTATTTATGTATGTGTATGTTTGTGTGTGTATGTATGTATGTGACTGTGTGTGTATTTATGTGTGTATGTGTGTGTGTGTATGTATGTGACTGTGTGTGTATTTATGCATGTATGTGTGTGTGAATGTATGTGACTGTGTGTGTATTTATGTATGTGTATGTGTGTATGTATGTGACTGTGTGTGTATTTATGCATGTATGTGTATGTGTGTGTGTATGTATGTGACTGTATGTGTATTTATGCATGTATGTGTATGTGTGTTTGTGTATGTATGTGACTGTGTGTGTATTTATGCATGTATGTGTATGTGTGTGTGTGTGTGTGTGTGTGTGTGTATGTATGTGACTGTATGTGTATTTATGCATGTATGTGTATGTATGTGACTGTGTGTGTATATATGCATATATGTGTGTGTGTGTGTGTGTGCGTGAATGTATGTGACTGTGTGTGTATTTATGTATGTGTATGTTTGTGTGTGTATGTATGTGACTGTGTGTGTATTTATGCATGTATGTGTATGTGTGTATGTGTGTGTGTATGTATGTGACTGTGTGTGCATGTATGTGACTGTGTGTGTATTTATGCATGTGTGTGTATATGTGTGTGTGTATGTATGTGACTGTGTGTGTATTTATGCATGTATGTGTATGTATGTATGTATGTGACTGTGTGTGTATTTATGCATGTATGTGTATGTATGTATGTGACTGTGTGTGTATTTATGCATGTATGTGTATGTATGTATGTATGTGACTGTGTGTGTATTTATGCATGTATGTGTATGTATGTGACTGTGTGTGTATTTATGCATGTGTGTGTGTATTTATGCATGTGTGTGTGTATGTATGTATGTATGTATGTGACTGTGTGTGTATTTATGCATGTATGTGTGTGTGTGGTCACTTTATAAAGTACTGGGGCGGGTAGGGTCAGGCCAGCCATCTCACCGGCAGATTACAGACTGTGGGCTCCATGTACTAAGCAGTCAGCGAGCTACCCGCAACAAATCTCGCGTCAAAACTCGCAAACTGATATGTACAAAGTTGTCAACTATGTTCAAACTCGCATCTTTAAAATTGCGAGCGTACTTATCCGCCAAACCTCGCTACCTCTCCATTTTTCACTGTAATTAGACACATTTGACCACCAACTTGCCAAAAACGAATGTACTAAAAAATCTATTTGTCCGCTCGCTACAATTTCCGCTCCCACCTCGTTATTTTTGCCTCGCCACCTTTTAGGTGGCGGGCAAGGTACAAAACAATAGGAAAGTCAATCTAGACGTCAGTCTAGACATATATAAAAGGCAGTAATATCAGCATTGTACAGCATAACTGGCGTCTAATTTGTCTCTCATTTCCATGTACATAAATTGCGCCAAATTTGTCGACTTAAAGAGTAATCTATATTTTAAATTTGTATTGTATAGTTGTCAATCTTTATAATTATTTTTATATTAATATTTATATATTATCAGATCCAGATGAAGCCATATCCAAATTGTAAATAAATATTACAAAAATAACGCTCTGTTATCACTCTTCAAAACATTTTGAACAATAATAAAGTTGTTTAGATAAGTTGAACTTTTATAGGAGCAAAATTCTATTCCCGCGACTACTATGATGTTCGTGACACCTTGCATGTCACGTGTTAATAATTGGCCAGACAATTCAACTGAAAGTTAAGTACATCAGCTTAGTCGCGGCGAGCGAGGCGTCAAATTTATCAATAATCCGCCGCTGCTCGCGGCGGGCTAGACTTGTCTATTTATTGGGGGATTATTAGTACATAGTGACAGCGGACACCATTTCGCCCGCGGCGAGTAACGGCGAGTTTATCCGCGTCTAAAATGACGGATGAATTGACGGCTTAGTACATGGAGCCCTGTGTCACTAACTCACTATATACAGTACTGGTGGGTTAAACAGTGTCACTATATACAGTAATAGGGGGTCAGACCATCTCACAGTCTGTGGGCACAGGGTACGTCCTTTTGCAGACATGTAATCTGATTCACATTTTTTTTTCTGTATTAAATGTTAAAAATAAATAATATTATTTTTTTTATATATATTATCAGATTCACATTTTTTTTTTGGGGGGGGGGTTTGGGGGGCCCTTCTTAGATTCTTGCACCTGGGCCCTGTGGTTTCTAGTTACGCCTCTGATAAAGAGCATACATTTTTACACATGACTAAGTGACACCTTGTTTACTACAATTTTTCACCAAAGGCCACAATCCCTCACCTTATTTGAAGGAGACAATTTATTACTAGAGTAGACAAGGCTAGTCACTGTCATTATGATAGTAACGTTGGCAATTTTGTGCAGAATCGTATCCGTGCTACTGAGGCCAGGATAGATGTAAATGATCTGTAGTGACTGTGTACAATGCAGCACGATTAGACTTGTGAAGTCAGCAGTATGAACTTTCAACTCTTGGTCAGAGGTCAGATCTCTGGTTATTAAAAAAAATAAAGAGGACAGTTCCTTTTAATAAAAAACTGCACTAAGCAGTTAGAAGGGGTTAAAGTGAGCTGGTATTACTGAGTGGAGCACAAAATTCTGGCTCACAAAAGCGCAATTTTGCGCTCCACTCGTAATCTAGGCCTATATTGGTTACAAGACTCCAAGTCCAAAGGGGTCAATTTAAAGGGACACTAAACCCAAAAAATGTATTTCATGATTCAGTTAGAGAATACAATTTTAAACAACTTTCCAATTTACTTATATTATCTATTTTGCTTTATTTTGTAGATGTCCTTTGTTGAAGAAATAGCAATGCACATGGGTGAGACAATCACTCAAGGTATATATGTGCAGCAACCAATCAGCAGCTACTGAGCCTATCTAGATATGCTTTTCAGCAAAGAATATTATCTAACTGCAATGGGAGTAAAATTTCTTCTGCTAGCTGTGTTTAGATTTTATAGCCAATACTTAGGTACAGAAACTTTCAATAACGATATGGATACAGCTATTTCAAATGCCGAAATAAAGGTAAATAAGCTATTGGTACCTAATTTAGGCATAGATATATACAGATATATATAGAAATACCTATTTAGAAATACTTAGAACATATTCTGCTATGTGCAGAATATTTGAATGAGAAATATTAACACTAAATACATCATTAAAACAAATATTAAATAGGAATATTGCATAAATTCGCTGTTACATGTTTTCATCTACTTAAAGTGAAATTCAATCCTAGAGTTGTACAAACATTAGGATTGACTATTGATACAAATAAAGGGGACTTTCATTCACAAAGTTTAAGATACTTCATGTAGAAAGATCCTTTATTTGTTTCAAGTGATTACCGTCTCTTAGGTGCTACAGCAGCCCACGGCTAAAAAAGTATTTTGCTAAGAGGTAACGTTTTTATCTCTTAGCCAATAGCTGTGCAGTAAATACGGCTCCCAAGGGCACCAAGCCGGATTTACCCCACGGCTATTGGCTAAGAGGTGAAAATGTCGTGGGCTGCCTGAGCAGCTAAGAATGGCAATCGATTTAAACAAATAAAGAAGCTTTCTACATGAAGTATTTTATACTTCATGAATGAAAGCCCCCATTATTTGTTTCAATAGTCAATCCTAGCGTTTCACAAACACTAGGGTTGACTTTTACATCAATGAATGAATCAATAATAACATTTTTGCATAGGAGCACATCTAGGCAAGTATCCCTGCTTGCTTTTCCCCAGTAAAACATCATATACATTGTTACCAATGCACAAGAGGATTCTGGGTTAGATATGCAAAATCTCAGACTTTTTGCTTCAAATACTGTTTTAACACAGCAATCCCTTAATAGGATTAATGCAGCAAATACATAAATCACTGCTAGACAGCCTGTTTCGTTCTTATTAGAACTCTTCAGGAGCAAATAGATTTGTGATTGCTGCTTATGTAAAGCTCATTTCAGGGTTAAATCACTATTCATTAAGATTATGGTAGGGTTAAAAGTTTGAGATTAAAATCCTCCATGTCTCAAATAATAATTTTTTGTATAACTAATTTGCATATCTTACCCAGAATCCTTGTGTGCATTGGTAACAATATATATGGTGTTTTACTGGGGAAAAGCAAGCTGGGATACTTGCCTAGATGTGCTAATTTCCTATGCAAAAATGTAATTATTGATTTACTTTTGAGACATGGAGATTTTTAATCTCAAACTTTTATCCCCACCATAATTTTAATGAATTTTAATTTAACCCTGAAATGAGCTTTACTTAAGAAGCAATCAGAAATGTTTCTGGTACTGAGAAGAGTTCTAATTAGAACAAAACAGGCAGACAAGCAGTGAGTTCTTTATTTTCAACATTAACCCTATTAAGGAATTGATGTAATTAAACAGTATTTGAAGCAAAAAGTTTGAGATTTTACATACCTTACCCAGAATCTTCTTGTGCATTGGTAACAGTGTATACATTGATTTACTGGGGATAAATACTAGATGTGTGTCTAGATGTGCTAAATTCTTATGCAAAATTTTTATTATTGATTTATTTATAAAAAATAGAGGTTTTAAATCTCAAATTTTTATTTCCACCATAATTTTAATGAATTCGATATGTGTAGATATGGTGTTTATATGTGTATATGTCTGTATATACATATATACACATATAATATACATAAATACAAATGTACACATATATAGACATATATATATATATATATATATATATATATATATATATATATATATATATATATATATATATATATACACAATATAGATAGGGAAAGGGAGACCAGTCCAAACGTTAGATTTAGAACTCTACCTCGAGCTAGTAATAGTGCTCAGGTGATCAAAACCTTATATGAAGGAAACGGAAGTGCAGACCCTTAAACTAATTATATATTCACAATATTAAGTTAGAATAAATAGCCAAAATTAGGTTGCTATTGGGAAAGACAGGGATTTCAGCACAACCTTTTTTAGATTGCTAAGCAAATGCAAAGCACCACACATTGCGGTATGTATAGACTACTCGAATCATTCACACATTTCCAGGGCATATAGACAGTAAAGGGTACTAATGAACAAGACACGTGAACCAAATGAAGTGATGCAGAGAGGCGTAATGCTTGAAACAGACTTAGCTGTCAAATTTAATAGCATATTAAGATTGCTGATTTTTTTATGAGTATATTAGAAATGTAAACAGACAACACCTCCACTAGTGGGTGGTTACGTTCTAGACGTAAAATCTGCCACCATAGTGACCCATGAGGATCTATGTCAGTAAAACCAAGCTGTGTAGATGCCTAAGACAGTCAGCATTAAACATATGTTAATAATAACCAATTATGTCATTCGTTATATATAGGAGCTATAAATTAGCTCTTAGTATATAGGAGCTATAAATTAGCTCTTAGTATTGTGCACAATACACTGATCAGTAAATATATTTATGCAATCATACATTGATATTCTGACAAGGACAGAATAGACTATGGGGATGAATAACAACTCCAGTTTCAGCGGGCACCACCAATATAGTAAGAGGTATCTGGTGTCATGAAAGTCAGTATCTGAATCTATGCTTATCAGCCCCAAATAGAGTCTAACTGTGTTTTAACAGCTTTGATTAAAGAAAGACATATTATCCATAGTATACACTGATATTGCGGCAAGGCATAAAAGACTATGGGGGTGAAAAAACAACTCAGCGAACCGGCATAATCAACGAGGACGCCACAGCAGTCTGTCAAGCAAACACGTCCACCTCCACTCTGTACGTCACTGCCGACGCGCGTTTCACCCCCCACGTGCCCGCAAAGATCACAGGGGTTTCCTCAGGGCAAAGCGGATGCCGGTTCGCTGATGTACCTAAGATGCTGATTCACTTTGCCCAACAACGGAACCAAGAAGGCTGTTTGCTGTCACAGACGGTTGTATAAAAAGTTGACTTTATAACTTTGATATCCCAGGCTTTTTCATCTCTGGACTCTCGAGTGTGTTTGTAATAATATTAATCTGCAATACGGCACTGAATATTTGGATACATTTAAGACTCTCTGCTGGTGCTTTACACACTCCATCATAATAACAACCACCTGTGTGCAGCTGCCTTTTCCTGATATTGTCAAAATGTAACTTGTTCAATCTAAGCTGTAAAAGATGCAAAGACTCGTTTTGGGGCTGTTAAACATAGATACAGATATCTTGTTTTCATGCACCTGATACCTATTATTATATTGGTGGTGTCCGCTGAAACTGGAGTTGTTTTTTCACCCCCATAGTCTTTTATGCCTTTCCGCAATATCAGTGTATACTATGGATAATATGTCTTTCTTTAATCAAAGCTGTTAAAACACAGTTAGACTCTATTTGGGGCTGCTAAGCATAGATCCAGATACTGACTTTCATGACACCAGATACCTCTTACTATATTGGTGGTGCCCGCTGAAACTGGAGTTGTTTTTCATCCCCATAGTCTATTCTGTCCTTGTCAGAATATCAATGTATGATTGCATAAATATATTTACTGATCAGTGTATTGTGCACAATACTAAGAGCTAATTTTTAGCTCCTATATACTAAGAGCTAATTTATAGCTCCTATATATAACGAATTACATAATTGGTTATTATTAATATATGTTTAATGCTGACTGTCTTAGGCATCTACACAGCTTGGTTTTACTGACGTAGATCCTCATGGGTCACTATGGTGGCAGGTTTTACGTCTAGAACGTAACCACCCTCTAGTGGAGGTGTTGTCTGTGTACATTTCTAATATACTCATAAAAAATCAGAAATCTTAATATGCTATTAAATTTGACAGCTAAGTCTGTTTCAAGCATTACGCCTCTCTGCATCACTTCATTTGGTTCACGTGTCTTGTTCATTAGTACCCTTTACTGTCTATATGCCCTGGAAATGTGTGAATGATTCGAGTAGTCTATACATACCGCAATTTGTGGTGCTTTGCATTTGCTTAGCAATCTAAAAAAGGTTGTGCTGAAATCCCTGTCTTTCCCAATAGCAACCTAATTTTGGCTGTTATTTATTCTAACTTAATATTGTGAATATATATATATATATATATATATACATATATATATATATATATACACCCATCTTTAGACATGCATATGGATGTATCTGTATGTTAAACACCTGAGACTATGACTACGGCTCACTAAGCCAAAACGCGTAAGCCAAGTGCTTTGCCTGCTACAAGTTACAGCTTGCTATGGTGCTTTTCCCCCCTTGGTTTTAAACGATTGAGTTTCAATCTTTGATCCCTTATCATTTTTGAGTGTAATATTTTTGAAAAATATTTATTAGATAGTGCTATTATGAGTGTAACTGTACTGTGTAATGTATATTTATTAGATCGTGTTCATATGAGTGTAACTGTACTGTGTAATGTATATTTATTAGACAGTGTTATTATGAGTGTAACTGTACTGTGTAATGTATATTTATTAGATAGTGTTAGGTGCATAACTGTACTGTGTAATGTATATTTATTAGACAGTGTTACATAGAAACATAGAAACATAGATATTGACGGCAGATAAGAGCCATAGGCCCAGCAAGTCTGCCCGACCTTACCTAACAGTATAAACTTATCTAGTTCGTAGGATAGCCCTATGCTTGTCCCATGCATTTTTAAAATCCCCCACAGTGTTTGTTGCTACTACCTCTTGAGGAAGTTTGTTCCATAAATCAATCACTCTTTCTGTAAAGAAGTGCTTCCTCAAATTACTCCTGAATCTACTACCCTTTAGCTTGAGCTCATGACCCCTTGTTCTTGCATATGTTTAGCCATTGTGAAACACATTATTGTGCAGTCATTTTTTTTTAATAATGTTATTATGTGTGTAACTGTATTGTGTAATGTATATTTATTAGATGGTGTTATTATGAGTGTAACTATACTGTGTAATGTATATTTATTAGATAGTGTTATGAGTGTAACTGTACTGTGCAATGTATATTTATTAGATGGTGTTATTATGAGTGTAACTGTACTGTGTAATGTATATTTATTAGACAGTGTTATTATGAGTGTAACTGTACTGTGCAATGTATATTTATTAGATGGTGTTATTATGAGTGTAACTGTACTGTGTAATGTATATTTATTAGACAGTGTTATTATGAGTGTAACTGTACTGTGTAATGTATATTTATTAGATAGTGTTATTATGTGTGTAACTGTACTGTGTAATGTATATTTATTAGATAGTGTTATTATGTGTGTAACTGTACTGTGTAATGTATATGTATTAGATGGTGTTATGAGTGTAACTGTACTGTGTAATGTATATTTATTAGATGTGTTATGTGTGTAACTGTACTGTGTAAGGTATATTTATTAGATGGTGTTATTATGAGTGTAGCTGTACTGTGTAATGTATATTTATTAGATAGTGTTATTATGTGTGTAACTGTACTGTGTAATGTATATGTATTAGATGGTGTTATGTGTGTAACTGTACTGTGTAATGTATATTTATTAGTGTTATTATGTGTGTAACTGTACTGTGTAAGGAATATTTATTAGATGGTGTTATTATGTGTGTAAATGTACTGTGTAATGTATATTTATTAGATAGTGTTATTATGTGTGTAACTGTACTGTGTAATGTATATTTATTATATGGTGTTATGAGTGTAACTGTACTGTGTAATGTATATTTATTAGATGGTGTTATGTGTGTAACTGTACTGTGTAATGTATATTTATTAGATGGTGTTATTATGAGTGTAGCTGTACTGTGTAATGTATATTTATTAGATAATGTTATTATGTGTGTAACTGTACTGTGTAATGTATATGTATTAGATGGTGTTATGTGTGTAACTGTACTGTGTAATGTATATTTATTAGTGTTATTATGTGTGTAACTGTACTGTGTAAGGTATATTTATTAGATGGTGTTATTATGAGTGTAGCTGTACTGTGTAATGTATATTTATTAGATAGTGTTATTATGTGTGTAACTGTACTGTGTAATGTATATGTATTAGATGGTGTTATGTGTGTAACTGTACTGTGTAATGTATATTTATTAGTGTTATTATGTGTGTAACTGTACTGTGTAAGGTATATTTATTAGATGGTGTTATTATGTGTGTAACTGTACTGTGTAATGTATATTTATTAGATGGTGTTATTATGTGTGTAACTGTACTATGTAATGTATATTTATTAGATGGTGTTATTATGTGTGTAAATGTACTGTGTAATGTATATTTATTAGATAGTGTTATTATGTGTGTAACTGTACTATATAATATATATTTATTAGACAGTGTTATTATGTGTGTAACTGTACTGTGTAAGGTATATTTATTAGATGGTGTTATTATGTGTATAACTGTACTGTGTAATGTATATTTATTAGATGGTGTTATTATGTGTGTAACTGTACTATGTAATGTATATTTATTAGATAGTGTTATTGTGTGTGTAACTCTACTGTGTAATGTATATTTATTAGACAGTGTTATTATGTGTGTAACTGTACTGTGTAATGTATATTTATTAGATAGTGTTATTATGTGTGTAACTGTACTGTGTAATGTATATTTATTAGACAGTGTTATTATGTGTGTAACTGTACTGTGTAATGTATATGTATTAGATAGTGTTATTATGTGTGTAACTGTACTATGTAATGTATATTTATTAGATAGTGTTATTATGTGTGTAACTGTACTATGTAATGTATATTTATTAGATAGTGTTATTATGTGTAACTGTACTATATAATATATATTTATTAGATGGTGTTATGTGTGTAACTGTACTATATAATATATATTTATTAGTGTTATTATGTGTGTAACTGTACTGTGTAATGCATATTTATTAGATAGTGTTATCAGGGTTCAAAATTTTAGGTCATAATCTACTAGCCAGGCCTAAATATTACTCGCCACTTCTGATCCTGCCCACATCACACCCACTACTCCACCCCTTCTTTGCATATGTTTAGCCATTGTGAAACACATTATTGTGCAGTCATTTTTAATATTTTTTTATATAATACCTTAAATTAAATAATGCTACATACAATAATAGATTGACAAAAATTAGTGCATAGCAGTTAGCAACATCAACCTGGTGGTTCAGGGTAAGACAACAGCTGGATAGAAATAGGAAGTTGTTGAAGTGAGAGAGTGGAGAAAGAAAGTGCTGACAGTCATGGAAGGTCATAGCAGACCTCAAGATTTAATTTTAATGATGATCATGACTCCCTTCTTCTCTCTCTTAACTCTTTCTCCCCTCCCTCCTCTCTTTATTCTCTCTTTTTACTATCTCCATTATCTCTCAGGCCATATGTTCTCTTTACACGGTTCCTTTCTCCTCTCTCATATCTTTTTACTTTCTTTTTTTCTCCACTCTCTTCTCCGCTTTCACTTTTCCTCTCCAATCTCTCTCTCTAGCCCATTTACCCTCTCAGAAGTAACAGTCCAAGCACTAATGGTGCTCCTACAGCCCTAGACTAATAACATATCCTTGCCCTATCTAGGATATATCATATCCCTTCAGATAATATGTTTAGCAGAAAGCCCAAAATGTGTTTGTCAATGCGGCAAAAGGAGTGTACATATTTTCACTCAATAACTTTTACTCGCCACCATTACATTTCCACTCGCCAATGTCTAGTAAAGAGTGGAAATTTTGAGCTCTGGTGTTATTATGTGTGTAACTGTACTGTGTAATGTATATTTATTAGATAGTGTTATTATGTGTGTAACTGTACTGTGTAATGTATATTTAATATATGGTGTTATGAGTGTAACTGTACTGTGTAATATATATTTATTAGATGGTGTTATGTGTGTAACTGTACTGTGTAATGTATATTTAATATATGGTGTTATGAGTGTAACTGTACTGTGTAATATATATTTATTAGATGGTGTTATGTGTGTAACTGTACTGTGTAATGTATATTTATTAGATAGTGTTATTATGTGTGTAACTGTACTGTGTAATGTATATTTAATATATGGTGTTATGAGTGTAACTGTACTGTGTAATATATATTTATTAGATGGTGTTATGTGTGTAACTGTACTGTGTAATGTATATTTATTAGATAGTGTTATTATGTGTGTAACTGTACTGCATAATGTATATTTATTAGACAGTGTTATGTGTTTAACTGTACTGTGTAATGTATATTTATTAGATGGTGTTATGAGTGTAACTGTACTGTGTAATGTATTGTTATTAGATAGTGTTATTATGTGTGTAACTGTACTGTGTAATATATATTTATTATATGGTGTTATGAGTGTAACTGTAATGTGTAATGTATATTTATTATATGGTGTTATGAGTGTAACTGTACTGTGTAATGTATATTTATTATATGGTGTTATGAGTGTAACTGTACTGTGTAATGTATATTTATTAGATGGTGTTATGTGTGTAACTGTACTGTGTAATGTATATTTATTAGATAGTGTTATTATATGTGTAACTGTACTGTATAATGTATATTAATTAGATAGTGTTATTATGTGTGTACCTGTACTGTGTAATGTATATTTATTAGATAGTTTTATTATGTGTGTAACTGTACTGTATAATGTATATTTATTAGATAGTGTTATTATGTGTGTAACTGTACTGTGTAAGGTATATTTATTAGATGGTGTTATTATGTGTGTAACTGTACTGTGTAATGTATATTTATTAGATAGTGTTATTATGTGTGTAACTGTACCGTGTAATGTATATTTATTAGATAGTGTTATTATGTGTGTAACTGTACTGTATAATGTATATTTATTAGATAGTGTTATTATGTGTGTAACTGTACTGTGTAATGTATGTTTATTAGATAGTGTTATTATGTGTGTAACTGTACTGTATAATGTATATTTATTAGATAGTGTTATTATGTGTGTAACTGTACTGTGTAAGGTATATTTATTAGATGGTGTTATTATGTGTGTAACTCTACTGTGTAATGTATATTTATTAGATAGTGTTATTATGTGTGTAACTGTACTGTGTAATGTATATTTATTATATGGTGTTATGAGTGTAACTGTACTGTGTAATGTTTATTATTAGATGATGTTATTATGTGTGTAACTGTACTGTGTAATTATATTTTTAGATAGTGTTATTATGTGTGTAACTGTACTGTGTAATGTATATTTATTATATGGTGTTATGAGTGTAACTGTACTGTGTAATGTATATTTATTAGATGGTGTTATGTGTGTAACTGTACTGTGTAATGTATATTTATTAGATGGTGTTATTATGAGTGTAGCTGTACTGTGTAATGTATATTTATTAGATAGTGTTATTATGCGCAAATACTCATGATAAACTCCTTATCGCTTGCGCGCAAATGTTTGTCCTCCACTCCTAATCTGGCCTAATGTTGGGAAAAGGTTAGAATTTGCCAAACATATAACAAAAATAATAATGCACAGATTGTCATAAAGTTACTTGTTTGTAACCCCAGCAATTATCTTTATTTAGTGTTTATTTTTTCTTACCTAGCACATAACCTAAAAAAGATAAGATCCATGAATTAAAACAAAAACAGACACACGCATTACCAAACAGCTGATTACACCGGTCTTTCCAATGGCATTGTGCAATAGTGACTACTTTTTTGTATAATGTTTTAAAATGGATGCATATAAAAGTAAAGTTTTAAAGGGGCAGTATAAACCAATTTTCATTTAACTTGTTATTATGTGTGTAACTGTACTGTGTAATGTATATTTATTCGATAGTGTTATTATGTGTGTAACTGTACTGTGTAATGTATATTTATTAGATGGTGTTATTATGTGTGTAACTGTACTGTGTAATGTATATTTATTAGATAGTGTTATTATGTGTGTAACTGTACTGTGTAATGTATATTTATTATATGGTGTTATGAGTGTAATTGTACTGTGTAATGTATATTTATTAGATGGTGTTATGTGTGTAACTGTACTGTGTAATGTATATTTATTAGATGGTGTTATTATGAGTGTAGCTGTACTGTGTAATGTATATTTATTAGATAGTGTTATTGTGTGTGTAACTGTACTGTGTAATGTATATTTTTTAGATGGTGCTATTATGAGTGTAACTGTACTGTGTAATGTATATTTATTAGATAGTGTTATTATGTGTGTAACTGTACTGTGTAATGTATATTTATTAGATAGTGTTATTATGTGTGTAACTGTACTGTGTAATGTATATTTATTAGATGGTGTTATTATGTGTGTAACTGTACTGTGTAATGTATATTTATTAGATAGTGTTATTATGTGTGTAACTGTACTGTGTAATGTATATTTATTAGATAGTGTTATTATAAGTGTAACTGTACTGTATAATGTATATTTATTAGATAGTGTTATGTGTGTAACTGTACTGTGTAATGTATATTTATTAGATAGTGTTATTATGTGTGTAACTGTACTGTGTAATGCATATTTATTAGATGGTGTTATTATGTGTGTAACTGTACTGTGTAATGTATATTTATTAGATAGTGTTATTATGTGTGTAACTGTACTGTGTAATGTATATTTATTATATGGTGTTATGAGTGTAACTGTACTGTGTAATGTATATTTATTAGATGGTGTTATGTGTGTAACTGTACTGTGTAATGTATATTTATTAGATGGTGTTATTATGAGTGTAGCTGTACTGTGTAATGTATATTTATTAGATAGTGTTATTGTGTGTGTAACTGTACTGTGTAATGTATATTTTTTAGATGGTGCTATTATGAGTGTAACTGTACTGTGTAATGTATATTTATTAGATAGTGTTATTATGTGTGTAACTGTACTGTGTAATGTATATTTATTAGATAGTGTTATTATGTGTGTAACTGTACTGTGTAATGTATATTTATTAGATGGTGTTATTATGTGTGTAACTGTACTGTGTAATGTATATTTATTAGATAGTGTTATTATGTGTGTAACTGTACTGTGTAATGTATATTTATTAGATGGTGTTATGTGTGTAACTGTACTGTGTAATGTATATTTATTAGATGGTGTTATTATGAGTGTAGCTGTACTGTGTAATGTATATTTATTAGATAGTGTTATTGTGTGTGTAACTGTACTGTGTAATGTATATTTTTTAGATGGTGCTATTATGAGTGTAACTGTACTGTGTAATGTATATTTATTAGATAGTGTTATTATGTGTGTAACTGTACTGTGTAATGTATATTTATTAGATGGTGTTATTATGTGTGTAACTGTACTGTGTAATGTATATTTATTAGATAGTGTTATTATGTGTGTAACTGTACTGTGTAATGTATATTTATTATATGGTGTTATGAGTGTAACTGTACTGTGTAATGTATATTTATTAGATGGTGTTATGTGTGTAACTGTACTGTGTAATGTATATTTATTAGATGGTGTTATTATGAGTGTAGCTGTACTGTGTAATGTATATTTATTAGATAGTGTTATTGTGTGTGTAACTGTACTGTGTAATGTATATTTTTTAGATGGTGCTATTATGAGTGTAACTGTACTGTGTAATGTATATTTATTAGATAGTGTTATTATGTGTGTAACTGTACTGTGTAATGTATATTTATTATATGGTGTTATGAGTGTAACTGTACTGTGTAATGTATATTATTAGATGATGTTATTATGTGTGTAACTGTACTGTGTAATGTATATTTATTAGATAGTGTTATTATGTGTGTAACTGTACTGTGTAATGTATATTTATTATATGGTGTTATGAGTGTAACTGTACTGTGTAATGTATATTTATTAGATGGTGTTATGTATGTAACTGTACTGTGTAATGTATATTTATTAGATGGTGTTATTATGAGTGTAGCTGTACTGTGTAATGTATATTTATTAGATAGTGTTATTATGCGCAAATACTCATGATAAACTCCTTATCGCTTGCGCGCAAATGTTTGTCCTCCACTCCTAATCTGGCCTAATGTTGGGAAAAGGTTAGAATTTGCCAAACATATAACAAAAATAATAATGCACAGATTGTCATAAAGTTACTTGTTTGTAACCCCAGCAATTATCTTTATTTAGTGTTTATTTTTTCTTACCTAGCACATAACCTAAAAAAGATAAGATCCATGAATTAAAACAAAAACAGACACACGCATTACCAAACAGCTGATTACACCGGTCTTTCCAATGGCATTGTGCAATAGTGACTACTTTTTTGTATAATGTTTTAAAATGGATGCATATAAAAGTAAAGTTTTAAAGGGGCAGTATACACCAATTTTCATTTAACTTGTTATTATGTGTGTAACTGTACTGTGTAATGTATATTTATTCGATAGTGTTATTATGTGTGTAACTGTACTGTATAATGTATATTTATTAGATAGTGTTATTATAAGTGTAACTGTACTGTATAATGTATATTTATTAGATAGTGTTATGTGTGTAACTGTACTGTGTAATGTATATTTATTAGATAGTGTTATTATGTGTGTAACTGTACTGTGTAATGTATATTTATTAAATGGTGTTATTATGTGTGTAACTGTACTGTGTAATGTATATTTATTAGATAGTGTTATTATGTGTGTAACTGTACTGTGTAATGTATATTTATTATATGGTGTTATGAGTGTAACTGTACTGTGTAATGTATATTTATTAGATGGAGTTATGTGTGTAACTGTACTGTGTAATGTATATTTATTAGATGGTGTTATTATGAGTGTAGCTGTACTGTGTAATGTATATTTATTAGATAGTGTTATTGTGTGTGTAACTGTACTGTGTAATGTATATTTTTTAGATGGTGCTATTATGAGTGTAACTGTACTGTGTAATGTATATTTATTAGATAGTGTTATTATGTGTGTAACTGTACTGTGTAATGTATATTTTTTAGATAGTGTTATTATGCGCAAATACTCATGATAAACTCCTTATCGCTTGCGCGCAAATGTTTGTCCTCCACTCCTAATCTGGCCTAATGTTGGGAAAAGGTTAGAATTTGCCAAACATATAACAAAAATAATAATGCACAGATTGTCATAAAGTTACTTGTTTGTAACCCCAGCAATTATCTTTTTTTAGTGTTTATTTTTTCTTACCTAGCACATAACCTAAAAAAGATAAGATCCATGAATTAAAACAAAAACAGACACACGCATTACCAAACATCTGATTCCACCGGACTTTCCAATGGCATTGTGCAATAGTGACTACTTTTTTGTATAATGTTTTATATGGATGCATATAAAAGTAAAGTTTTAAAGGGGCAGTATACACCAATTTTCATTTAACTGCATGTAATAAACACTACTATAAACAATAATATGGCAGATACTAATATACAATCCAGTATAAGACTTTTTAAAAACTTACTTAGAAGCTCCCAGTTTAGCACTGTTGATGAGATTATTCTGGAACACCCACTGAAAGGGGCTTAGAGCAGACCCTCCCCTGGATATGAAAAGACCCATTATACAAACAGAAGCAATGTAAAGTCTGTAGACATCAGTATACATCTGATATTTGGGCCTTGGTTAGGAGTCTGAAAAGCTGCACAATGTTATTTAAAAATAAGCAAAACTATACATTTTTACAAAAACATCCCCTGATGGGCGATATAAATGGAACAACTACAACACATTTATGCAAAGAAAAATCTAGTGCGCCTTCGTTTCTATACTACTTACCAAACAACCACTCATGCAAAGAGGGAAGTAACACAAGAGTCATAAGTATTTCCAGGAAATTCTGCTTATACGATCATGACCCTAGAATGGTTTCAAAACAATTATACCCTGGCATAGTGGTACAGTTTGTGGTTCTAATATCGCTTGTTCTTGTAATGCCCTGAGGGCCATATGAGTGCCATCTTGGACATTCCTTTCCATAAAGAAAAGCTCTCCATTCCTTGTGTTAAAGTGGGAAAATGCAAGAAATTAAAAAATAATATGGCGACCCAAATCCTTGCCAACTGAGATAATGGTCTTTTAGCCTGACCTGAGTTATTGACTCTAAGATATCTCTGAGTCGTTCATACACGACAAGGAGAGTTAGATAGGTCAACTGATATCTTTTCCCCTGTTTACACATCCCTCAGTCTTTGGTACAATATCCAAAGAACGTTGTGCCTTATGGGCCTTCCAGTATCAGCCTGTTGGGGCTTCCACTGTAGGATGAATGTCACTGTCTTGGCCATCTACTCTTCTCTCACCACTACACAATAGCCCAGACTCTTTCTTAAAGGGACACTCAGTCAAAATTAAACTTTCATTATTCAGATAGAGCATGCCATTTTGAGCAACTTTCCAATTTACTTCCATTAACAAAATGTGCACAGTCTTTTTATATTTAAAAGTTTTGAGTCACCAGCTCCTACTGAGCATGTGCAAGAATAAGTGTGTATGCATTTGTGAATGGCTGATGGCTGTCACATGGTACGTGTATGCATTTGTGATTGGCTGATGGCTGTCACATGGTACAGTGGGAGTGGAAAAAGAGAACTTTTAAAATTGTCAGAAAAAAAATCTACTACTCATTTGAAGTTCAGACTAAGCGCTATTGCATTGTCTTGTTATCTTGCATTTGTTGATTATGCAAATCTACTGAGTTGACTGGTCCGCCTTTGCTCCAATTTGGGCTTCACCCATGTTCACTCTCCCATGCTAAACCTCATTACAAGACTCGACCAATCTTACTGCTCTCTTTAGATTAGAATCCCCTCGTCAGCCATGTTTCCCTTGAACTGCTAGTACTGCTAGAAAGCACATGATAAGTGTTGCTGGGCAGTACTATTCATGTTCCTCCCTGCACTCCCTGCAGCCTGTGTGACTGTGCAATAAAACATGGCTAAGTAGGAACCATAGTTCACCTGAGCCAAACGTCCTTACATAATAATGTACTACTAATAATAACAATAAATGCTAAAAATAATTAGTTATACATTACATGCTCAGCCATACAATACTATTTTCCTATTTAACCCCTTGTGAATGAGATTTGATCATTATCTGGAAGATGCTTTTGGTGCAGATGATAGCCATGTGTCGTCATCTCAGAAGGGCAAGTATTGGAGCTCATTGCAGGTGGCTGAGGGTATCGGCATCACCGGGGGAATCCGGGGATGTCAGTGATGTCACTACTCAGTAGCGTGATGATGTCACAAAGGTCTAGATCCCCAGAAGTTTTAGGCTGCTTCATTGAGCTTAAGGGAGTTGGATGGGGAGGAACGTATTCAAACCCCTTGATCTCAGTTCCTTAAAGGGATTAATAAAAAATATTTATTTCATAACTCAGATAGAGCGTGCAACTTTAAACATTGTTAAAATGTACTTCTATTATCAAATATTCTTCATTCTCTTGGTATCTTTTGTTCAAAAGCAGGGAGGTAAGCTTAGGAGCCTGCCCCCTTTCTGGAGCACTTATGTGGCAACAGTTCTGTAAGAATGTTATCCATTTGCAGGAGCACTGGGTGGCAGCTTTATTTCTTGCCATGTAGCACTTCAGATGCCTATCTAGGTATCTCTTAAATACAGAATACCATGGGAATGAAGCAAATTTGATAGTAGAAGTAAATTACAAAGTTGTTTTTTTAAATGTTATGCTCTGGATCACTAAAGAAAATGTTTCAGTTTCCTATCCCTTTAAGCCCTAGAACCCCCCAAACCCGCTGTTTAAAAGGTAATTGCCAGTTCTGGGGGGTACACTATAAGTACATGTGCAATAAAGTATTTATTTATCCAGGTGATCACATTGTTACGTACAAGCAAGAGTGCAATGTGCACTTTTATGTCCCTTTAAAGGGAAAATAAAATGGATTGGGCAGAGCATGACATTTGCTTAGTTCTCTTGGTATCCTTTAGAGAGTAAACCTAGGTGAGCTCAGAAGCGTGCACGTGTCTTAAGCCAACTGACCCCAGTATTTGCAACATTGTTTATAGCAACCTTATACATAGTTACAAACAGTGCTGCTATAGACTGCTATAGACACGTGCACGTTCCTAAGCTCTTATCAACCTACCTAGGTTTAGTCTTCAACAAAGAATACCAAGAGAACAAAGAAAATTTGATAATAGAGGTAAATTGGAAAGTTGTTTAAAATTGGATGCTCTGATTCATGAAAGTTTAATTTTGACTTTACTGTCCCTTTAATGTCTATGTTGTTAAAAATACAATGTTGCTGTTTAAAAGACAATGAAGAAGACACAAAGCCTTTCGGCTAGATTACGAGTTTTTGTCGGTAATGGTGTGCGGTGCTAACGAGCATTTTTTTCTCACCTCTCACTTAAGACAACGCTGGTATTACAGGATTTTTTAAACCCAGCTGCCTAGATTTAGAGTTTTGCGGCCAAAGGGGTGCGTTAGCTACGCTGGCTTTTTTCTGGCCGCACCTTTTAAATACCGCTGGTATTTAGAGTTCACAGAATGGCTGCGTTAGGCTCCAAAAAAGGAGCGTAGAGCATATTTACCGCAACTTCAACTCTCGATACCAGAGTTGCTTACGGACGCGGCCAGCTTAAAAAACGTGCTCGTGCACGATTCCCCCATAGAAAACAATGGGGCTGTTTGAGCTGAAAAAAAACCTAACACCTGCAAAAAAGCCACGTTCAGCTCCTAACGCAGCCCCATTGTTTGCTATGGGGAAACACTTCCTACGTCTGCACCTAACACCCTAACATGTACCCCGAGTCTAAACACCCCTAACCTTACACTTATTAACCCCTATTCTGCCGCCCCCGCTATCGCTGACACCTGCATATTTTTTTAACCCCTAATCTGCCGCTCCGTAAACCGCCGCTACTTACATTATCCCTATGTACCCCTAATCTGCTGCCCCTAACACCGCCGACCCCTATATTATATTTATTAACCCCTAATCTGCCCCCCACAACGTTGCCTCCACCTGATTACACTTATTAACCCCTAATCTGCCGAGCGGACCGCACCGCTATTATAATAAAGTTATTAACCCCTAATCCGCCTCACTCCCGCCTCAATAACCCTATAATAAATAGTATTAACCCCTAATCTGCCCTCCCTAACATCGCCGACACCTAACTTCAAACATTAACCCCTAATCTGCCGACTGGAGCTCACCGCTATTCTAATAAATGTATTAACCCCTAAAGCTAAGTCTAAACCTAACACTAACACCCCCTAAGTTAAATATAATTTAAATCTAACAAAATAAATTAACTCTTATTAAATAAATTATTCCTATTTAAAGATAAATACTTACCTGTAAAATAAATCCTAATATAGCTACAATATAAATTATAATTATATTATAGCTATTTTAGGATTTATATTTATTTTACAGGTAACTTTGTATTTATTTTAACCAGGTACAATAGCTATTAAATAGTTAAGAACTATTTAATAGCTAAAATAGTTAAAATAATTACAAAATTACCTGTAAAATAAATCCTAACCTAAGTTACAATTAAACCTAACACTACACTATCAATATATTAATTAAATAAAATACCTACAATTATCTACAATTAAACCTAACACTACACAATCAATAAATTACTTAAATACAATACCTACATATAAATACATTTAAATAAACTAACTAAAGTACAAAAAATAAAAAAGAACTAAGTTACAAAAAATAAAAAAATATTTACAAACATTAGAAAAATATTACAACAATTTTAAACTAATTACACCTACTCTAAGCCCCCTAATAAAATAACAAAGCCCCCCAAAATAAAAAAATGCCCTACCCTATTCTAAATTACAAAAGTTCAAAGCTCTTTTACCTTACCAGCCCTGAACAGGGCCCTTTGCGGGGCATGCCCCAAAGAATTCAGCTCTTTTGCCTGTAAAAAAACACATACAATACCCCCCCCAACATTACAACCCACCACCCACATACCCCTAATCTAACCCAAACCCCCCTTAAATAAACCTAACACTAAGCCCCTGAAGATCTTCCTATCTTATCTTCACCTCGCAGGGTATCACCGATCGGTCCTGGCTCCAAAATCTTCATCCAACCCAAGCGGGGGCTGGCGATCCATAATGCTGTGGCTGAAGAGGTCCAGAAGAGGCTCCAAAGTCTTCATCCTATCCGGGAAGAAGAGGCGATCCAGACCGGCAACCATCTTGATCCAAGCGGCATCTTCTATCTTCATCCGATGATGAACGGCTCCATCGTGAAGACCTCCAGCGCGGACCAATCTTCTTCCTCCGACGTCCAACTGAAGAATGACGGTTCCTTTAAGGGACGTCATCCAAGATGGCGTCCCTCAAATTCCGATTGGCTGATAGGATTCTATCAGCCAATCGGAATTAAGGTAGGAAAATTCTGATTGGCTGATGGAATCAGCCAATCAGAATCAAGTTCAATCCGATTGGCTGATCCGATCAGCCAATCAGATTGAGCTCGCATTCTATTGGCTGATCGGAACAGCCAATGGAATGCGAGCTCAATCTGATTGGCTGATTGGATCAGCCAATCGGATTGAACTTGATTCTGATTGGCTGATTCCATCAGCCAATCAGAATTTTCCTACCTTAATTCCGATTGGCTGATAGAATCCTATCAGCCAATCGGAATTTGAGGGACGCCATCTTGGATGACGTCACTTAAAGGAACCGTCATTCTTCAGTTGGACGTCGGAGGAAGAAGATTGGTCCGCGCTGGAGGTCTTCACGATGGAGCCGTTCCTCATCGGATGAAGATAGAAGATGCCGCTTGGATCAAGATGGTTGCCAGTCTGGATCGCCTCTTCTTCCCGGATAGGATGAAGACTTTGGAGCCTCTTCTGGACCTCTTCAGCCGCAGGATTATGGATCGCCAGCCCCCGCTTGGGTTGGATGAAGATTTTGGAGCCAGGACCGATCGGTGATACCCGGCGAGGTGAAGATAAGGTAGGAAGATCTTCAGGGGCTTAGTGTTAGGTTTATTTAAGAGGGGTTTGGGTTAGATTAGGGGTATGTGGGTGGTGGGTTTTAATGTTGGGGGGGTATTGTATGTTTTTTTTTACAGGCAAAAGAGCTGAATTCTTTGGGGCATGCCCACAAAAGGTCCTTTTAAGGGCTGGTAAGGTAAAAGAGTTTTGAACTTTTGTAATTTAGAATAGGGTAGGGCATTTTTTTATTTTGGGGGGCTTTGTTATTTTATTAGGGGGCTTAGAGTAGGTGTAATTAGTTTAAAATTGTTGTAATATTTTTCTAATGTTTGTAAATATTTTTTTATTTTTTGTAACTTAGTTCTTTTTTATTTTTTGTACTTTAGTTAGTTTATTTAATTGTAGTTATTTGTAGGTATTTTATTTAATTAATTTATTGATAGTGTAGTGTTAGGTTTAATTGTAGGTAATTGAAGGTAGTTTATTTAATTAATTTATTGATAGTGTAGTGTTAGGTTTAATTGTAGGTAATTGTAGGTATTTTATTTAATTTATTTATTGATAGTGTAGTGTTAGGTTTAATTGTAACTTAGGTTAGGATTTATTTTACAGGTAAATTTGTAATTATTTTAACTAGGTAACTATTAAATAGTTCTTAACTATTTAATAGCTATTGTACCTGGTTAAAATAAATACAAAGTTGCCTGTAAAATAAATATAAATCCTAAAATAGCTACAATATAATTATTATTTATATTGTAGCTATATTAGGGTTTATTTTACAGGTAAGTATTTAGCTTTAAATAGGAATAATTTATTTAATAAGAGTTAATTTATTTCGTTAGATTTAAATTATATTTAATTTAGGGGGGTGTTAGTGTTAGGGTTAGACTTAGCTTTTGGGGTTAATACATTTATTATAGTAGCGGCGAGATTAGGTCTGCAGATTAGGGGTTAATAATTGAAGTTAGGTGTCGGCGATGTTAGGGAGGGCAAATTAGGGGTTAATACTATTTATTATAGGGTTATTGAGGCGGGAGTGAGGCGGATTAGGGATTAATAACTTTATTATAGTAGCGGTGCGGTCCGCTCGGCAGATTAGGGGTTAATAAGTGTAGGCAGGTGGAGGCGACGTTGAGGGGGGCAGATTAGGGTTTAATAAATATAATATAGGGGTCGGCGGTGTTAGGGGCAGCAGATTAGGGGTACATAGCTATAATGTAGGTGGCGGTGGTGTACGGAGCGGCAGATTAGGGGTTAATAATAATATGCAGGGGTCAGCGATAGCGGGGGTGGCAGATTAGGGGTTAATAAATATAATATAGGGGTCGGCGGTGTTAGGGACAGCAGATTAGGGGTACATAGGGATAACGTAATTGGCGGCAGTGTACGGAGCGGAAGATTAGGGGTTAAAACATTTAAATATAGTGGCGGCGATGTGGGGGGACCTCGGTTTAGGGGTACATAGGTAGTTTATGGGTGTTAGTGTACTTTAGAGCACAGTAGTTAAGAGCTTTATAAACCGGCGTTAGCCCAGAAAGCTCTTAACTACTGACTTTTTTCTGCGGCTGTCGTTAGATTTCTAACACTCACTTCAGCCACGACTCTAAATACCGGCGTTAGGAAGATCACATTGAAAAGATAGGATACGCAAATGGCGTAGGGGGATCTGCGGTATGGAAAAGTCGTGGCTGGAATGTGAGCGTTAGACCCTTTCCTGACTGACTCCAAATACCGGCGGTAGCCCAAAACCAGCGTTAGGAGCCTCTAACGCTGGTTTTCACGGCTACCGCCCAACTCTAAATCTAGGCAAGCGTTAGCCGCAAAAAAGTGATCGGAGAGCAAAATTTAGCTCCACATCTCACCTCAATACCAGCGCTGCTGGCTAAACGTGCTCTTGCACCATTTCCCCATAGGAATCAATGGGGGAGAATAGGCTGAAAAAAACCTAACACCTGCAAAAAAAAGCAGCGTTCAGCTTCTAACACAGCCCCATTGATTCCTATGGGGAAATACTTTTTTTGTCTACACCTAACACCCTAACATGAACCCTGAGTCTAAACACCCCTAATCTTACACTTATTAACCCCTAATCTGCTGCCCTCGACATCGCTGACACCTGCATTTTATTATTAACCCCTAATCTGCTGCTCCGGACACCGCCGCCACCTACATTATTCCTATGAACCCCTAATCTGCTGCCCCCAAAATCGCTGACACCTACTTTTTATTTATTAACCCCTACTCTGCCACCCCCAATGTCGCCGCCACCTAACTACACTTATTAACCCCTAATCTGCCGCCGCCAACGTCGCCGCCACTATAATAAAGTTATTAACCCCTAAATCTAAGTCTAACCCTAACACCCCCTAACTTAAATATAATTGAAATACATCTAAATAAAATTACTATTATTAACTAAATTATTCCTATTTAAAACTAAATAATTACCTATAAAATAAACCCTAAGCTAGCTACAATATAACTAATAATTACATTGTAGCTATCTCAGGGTTTATTTTTATTTTACAGACAACTTTGTATTTATTTTAACTAGGTACAATAGTTATTAAATAGTTATTAACTATTTAATAACTTCGTAGTTAAAATAAGTACAAATTTACCTGTAAAATAAACCCTAACCTAAGTTACAATTACACCTAACACTACACTATAATTAAATAAATTACCTAAATTAACTATAATTAATTACAATAAAATAAAATAAACTAAAGTACGAAAACAAACAAACACTAAATTACAGAAAATAATTACAAGAATTTTAAACTAATTACACCTAATCTAAACCCCCTAATAAAATAAAAAAGCCCTCCAAAATAATAAAAATCCCTACCCTATACTAAATTACAAATAGCCCTTAAAAGGGCCTTTTCCGGGGCATTGCCCCAAAGTAATCAGCTCTTTTACCTAAAAAAAAAATACAATAACCCCCCAACATTAAAACCCACCACCCACACACTCGACCCTACTCTAAAACCCACCCAATCCCCCCTTAATAAAACCTAACACTAACCCCTTGAAGATCACCCTACCTTGAGACGTCTTCACCCAACCGAGCAGAAGTGGTCCTCCAGACGGCCAGAAGTCTTCATCTGATCCGGGCAGAAGAGGACCTCCAGACGGGCAGAATTCTTCATCCAGGCAGCATCTTCTATCTTCATCCATCCGGAGCGGAGCGGGTCCATCTTCAAGCCATCCGACGTGGAGCATCCTCTTCCATCCGACGACTAACACTAAATGACGGTACCTTTAAGTGACATCATCCAAGATAGATGGCGTCCCTTCAATTCCGATTGGCTGATAGAATTCTGTCAGTCAATTGGAACTAAGGTAGAAAGAAATCCTATTGGCTGATGCAATCAGCCAATAGGATTGAGCTCACATTCTATTGGCTGATTGGAACAGCCAATAGAATGCAAGCTCAATCCTATTGGCTGATTGGATCCGCCAATAGGATTTTTTCTACCTTAATTCCGATTGGCTGATAGAATTCTATCAGCCAATCGGAATTGAAGGGACGACCATCTTGGATGACGTCAATTAAAGGTACCGTCATTTAGTGTTAGTCGTCTGATGGAAGAGGATGCTCCGCGTCGGATTGCTTGAAGATGGACCCGCTCTGCTCCGGATGGATGAAGATAGAAGATGCCGCCTAGATTAAGACTTCTGCACGTCTGGAGGTCCTCTTCTGCCCGGACCGGATGAAGACTTCTGGCCGTCTGGAGGACCACTTCTGCCCGGTTGGGTGAAGACGTCTCAAGGTAGGGTGATCTTCAAGGGGTTAGTGTTAGGTTTTATTAAGGGGGGATTGGGTGGATTTTAGAGTAGGGTTGGGTGTGTGGGTGGTGGGTTTTAATGTTGGGGGGGTATTGTATTTTTTTTCATGTAAAAGAGCTGATTACTTTGGGGCAATGCCCCGCAAAAGGCCCTTTTAAGGGCTATTTGTAATTTAGTATAGGCTAGGGATTTTTATTATTTTGGGGGGCTTTTTTATTTTATTCGGGGGATTAGATTAGGTGTAATTAGTTTAAAATTCTTGTAATTATTTTATTATTTTCTGTAATTTAGTGGGTTTTTTCCCCGTACTTTAGTTTATTTAATTTAATTGTTATTAATTGTAGTTAATTTAGGTAATTTATTTAATTATAGTGTAGTGTTAGGTGTAATTATAACTTAGGTTAGGGTTTATTTTACAGGTAAATTTGTACTTATTTTAACTAGGAAGTTATTAAATAGTTAATAACTATTTAATAATTATTGTACCTAGTTAAAATAAATACAAAGTTACCTGTAAAATTAAAATAAACCCTGAGATAGCTACAATGTAATTATTAGTTATATTGTAGACAGCTTAGGGTTTATTTTATAGGTAAGTATTTAGTTTTAAATAGGAATAATTTATTTAATTGTAGTATTTTTTTCAGATTATTTTAAATTATATTTAAGTTAGGGGGTCGTTAGGGTTAGATTTAGGTTTAGGGGTTAATACATTTAATATAATGGCAGCGACGTTGGGGGCGGCAGATTAGGGGTTAATAAATGTAGGTAGGTGTCGGCTATGTTAGGGACGGCAGATTAGGGGTTCATAAAATGTAACTAGTGTTTGCAATGCGGGAGTGCGGCGGTTTAGGGGTTAACATATTTATTACAGTGGCGGCGATGTCCGGTCGGCAGATTAGGGGTTAAAAATTTTATTTAAGTGTTTGCGATGTGCGGGGGGACCTCGGTTTAGGGGTTAATAGGTAGTTTATGGGTGTTAGTGTACTTTTTATCACTTTAGTTAAGAGTTTTATGTTACGGCGTTAGCCCATAAACTCTTAACTACTCACTTTTAAATGCTGTAGGAGTCTTGACAGGAGAGGGTCTACCACTCACTTTTTCCAAGACTCGTAATACCGGCGTTAGGAAAATCCCATTGAAAAGATAGGATACGCAATTGACGTAAAGGGATTTGCAGTATGCTCGAGTCGCGGAAAAAAAGTGAGCGGTACACCTGTACCTGCCAGACTCGTAATACCAGCAGGCATTAGAAAGCAGCGTTGGGACCTCTCAACGCTGCTTTTTAAGGCTAACGCAAGACTCGTAATCTAGGCGTATATTATTTAAATTACATTGTTATAGTTAATAGGAGAAAAATTCCCATTAATTTATTAAAACTTGAGTAGAGACCAGAGATTGGGAGTGTAGTGTAAACGCAAGCGCAGTGCAGGATTGTCCAACTGAAAACTCAGGGGCCAAAATGATTAGTTCTATCATTTGTTTTCAATGGTTCCCACTTCTTCATCAAGTTCTTCTCTAACTATTCACGTATTTGGTACACGGAAGAGGGCTAGATTACAAGTGGTGCGCTAACGTTTGTGCGTGAGCAATATCAGAATAATGTGAGTGCATTTATTTGCACGCGTATTACAAGTTGAAAGTAAACATGTTTGCTTGAGCGCAATCGAATTTAACGCTAGTTGGGTTAGCGCGACTGAAGACCTTGCGTAAAGGGATAGGGATTAAAAAGAAGTTGCACCAAACACAACATAAATACATTAAAATATAAACACTATCTGACAAAAATATTCATAGAAATATTAATTTAAAAAGTTTCAAAAGTATATGGTGTATTGCCATGCATTTGACTGCAAAGGGCTATAAAATATATATATATATATATCTATATATATATATATATATATATATATATATATATATATATATATATAAATAATAATTCTATAATAATATTTAATCATGTGTTTTACTGTGTATTTAATGTAAATATTTCACATTCCATTCTTCATAAACAGGTTTTTTTTATTTTTTTATTTTAAATACATATTTCTATATATGTCATTATATACCTATACTACCTATATATCTATTCCTATAGATATATAGGTATATATATATATTTTACATTAATGTTATCAGATTATATACAATATATATATAATAATAATAAAAAAAACTCTATGTGAAGAACACAGGAATGTAAAATATGCGTAACATGCTTCGGGCTTCACGCTTTAGTTCTACAACGGTGTCGGGTTATCGCACATGCAGAATTAGTTATCTCAAGACGTGTTATTGAAATGTTAAATATAAAATATTTATTAATAATTATAGAAACTGTAAATATATATATATTCTATGGATTATTGTGGAATATTTTAGTACATCTATAATAATTATTGATATAAATTATTGATATTTTTCAATATTTTTTATTTAATAAATACATAATGCACCCTTAATATAACTCATGTAGGGTTGGCGCACATGAGGAATTAATGTACTCCTGTTGAGTTTGTACACTTAAAGGGATAGTATAGTCAAAATTAATCTTTTGTGATTCAGATAGAGCAGCAATTTTAAGCAACTTTCTAATTTACTCCTATTATGATTTTTTCTTTGTTCTCTTGGTATCTCTATTTGAAAAATCTAGAATGTAAGCTTAGGGTCCGGACCATTTTTGGTTCAACACCTGGGTAGCGCTCACTGATTGGTGGCTACATTCAGACACCAATTAGCAAGCGCTTCCCAAGTTCTGAACCAAAAATGGGCCGGCTCCTAAGCTTACATTCTTTTTTTTTAATAAAGATAGCAAGAGAACAAGGAAAATTGATAACAGGAGTAAATTAGAAAGTTGCTTAAAAGTGTATGCTCTATCTGATTCATGAAAGTTTAATTTTGACTAGACTGTCCCTTTAAGTGTACAATCTCTGCAGGAGTACAATAGTTTTTCATGTTGAACTCTCTGCCTCGCTCCACAAGACTCTTCCCTAGTTTTAAAAGCTTCAAGTGCTCCCTGAAAACTCTACTATTCAGGGACGCTTACAACCTACACTAACCTTCCTATATCCACTGCTATCCCCTAAAACCCCATAGCATGTAAGCCTATGAGCCCAGCTGTTTGTATTTCACCTTCATAAGAACCGACTACAACAGTGCAACTCTCGGCAGGGACCTCTACCCATTTGATCTCTGTAATCGTTTTTTTATATACCACCCATATTCATAGCGGAACCTGTTGGCGCTCTAAAAATACCTGATAATAATAATAATTATGTATTAATTAAATATAAAATATTGAAAAATATTAATGTAAATGATTATTATAGATTTACTAAAATATTCTAAAAATCCATAGAATCTATATTTGTATATATTTTACAGTATCTATAATATATATTAATAATTGTTATGAATATTTTAGCAATATTTTATATTTAACAGTTAAAAGACACCTAAGCCCAGAATATTTCTCTGCAGTTACTATGCTGCCAACAGGGATTTAGCAATTCTTTTTGCAGTTGTGTGTATATCTAGGTTTGTGGAAATCTCGGTAAAACAATTGATCATTTAAAGCTTTTTTATTTTTGTATTTTTTTACTCTCAGGATTTCTAATCATTTTTCCACCAGTGAATTAGAAAAAGAACAAAAAAAACCCCCACTTCCTATCTAATCCTTAAAATTTCTGTTCTGTATTATATCTACATTACTAATAATTATTATTCTTCATAATAATAATGCTCCCCTGATGATGATTTAGCTTTTTAGTGAGCTGTGTAACATAAGTAATAGTATTTTTTCTGACTGTTTTGAGCTTTATTTCCCGGTAGATTTAGTGACTGCGCCACCTTATGGTGATGGGATGAAATAGTTACTGTTTTGGTTTTTTTTGGAGCATTTGGGGTCTGACATTGCTGTCTATATTCCATCTGCATTTTTAACAATGTCCAGCAGATGTCGCTGATGGTTACAGTTAACGCTGTGATATGCGCATGCGCGGGTTCTCGGTGGCCTGCGCCGGAGCTTGCGCGTCATTGGCTGCGGTAGTTGGAATGTAAAGCGCCGGACATAGGGATCGCAGTCCGCTTCTCTGGCTGACATCCACGGGGAGGGGGCTGCACATACCGAGAGGCTCAGGGGCTGCGGTGAGTATTTACACACATTATGCGGTCTGGGGCCCCTCGGCAAGTTGTTTTTTAAGTTAGAGCAGAAGGATGGAGAAAGGGAACTGCTGGGGGGAGAGGGCTGGAGGAAAGCATGGGGGTAACAAGTTGTGCGGCGCTGTACGGAGAGGGCAGTGGTGGAAGGATGTATAGTGACCATAGCACTGACTAGTGAAGGGGGGGGGAGAGGGTCACTGACTAGTGAAGAGAGGGTGAGAGGGTCACTGACTAGTGTAGAGGGGGGTGAGAGGGTCTCTTACTAGTGTAGAGGGGGGTGAGAGGGTCACTGACTAGTGTAGAGGGGGGTGAGAGGGTCACTGACTAGTGTAGAGGGGGGTGAGAGGGTCACTGACTAGTGTAGAGGGGGGTGAGAGGGTCACTGACTAGTGTAGAGGGGGGTGAGAGGGTCTCTGACTAGTGTAGAGGGGAGTGAGAGGGTCTCTGACTAGTGTAGAGGGGGTGAGAGGGTCTCTGACTAGTGTAGAGGGGGTGAGAGGGTCTCTGACTAGTGTAGAGGGGGGTGAGAGGGTCTCTGACTAGTGTAGAGGGGGGTGAGAGGGTCTCTGACTAGTGTAGAGGGGGGTGAGAGGGTCTCTGACTAGTGTAGAGGGGGGTGAGAGGGTCTCTGACTAGTGTAGAGGGGGGTGAGAGGGTCTCTGACTAGTGTAGAGGGGGGTGAGAGGGTCTCTGACTAGTGTAGAGGGGGGTGAGAGGGTCACTGACTAGTGTAGAGGGGGGGTGAGAGGGTCACTGACTAGTGTAGAGGGGGGTGAGAGGGTCACTGACTAGTGTAGAGGGGGGTGAGAGGGTCACTGACTAGTGTAGAGGGGGGTGAGAGGGTCACTGACTAGTGTAGAGGGGGGTGAGAGGGTCACTGACTAGTGTATAGGGGGGTGAGAGGGTCACTGACTAGTGTAGAGGGGGGTGAGAGGGTCACTGACTAGTGTAGAGGGGGGTGAGAGGGTCACTGGGACTTCAATGGAGAGGGTCACTGACTAGTGTAGAGGGGGGGTGAGAGGGTCACTGACTAGTGTAGAGGGGGGTGAGAGGGTCACTGGGACTTCAATGAACGGGTATAAGGGGACAGGGACACACACACACACACAGTGCTGAGCTTTCCTCTTGGTTAGTACCATATACTGTATAATAGCAGTGCTAAGCCTTCCTATTGGTTAGTACCATATATAATAGCATTGCTGTGCCTTCCTCTTAGTACCATACATAATAGCAGTGCTGAGCCTTCCTCTTGGTTAGTACCATATATAATAGCAGCGCTGAGCCTTCCTCTTGGTTAGTACCTTATATAATAGCAGTGTTGAGCCCTACTATTGATTAGTACCATATATAATAGCAGTGCTGAGCCCTACTATTGGTTAGTACCATAATAGCAGTGCTGAGCCCTACTATTGGTTAGTACCATATATAATAGCAGTGCTGAGCCTTCCTCTTGGTTAGTGCCATATATAATAGCAGTGCTGAGCCTTCCTCTTGGTTAATACTATATATATTATCAGTGCTGAGCCTTCCTCTTGGTTAGTACCATATATAATAGCAGTGCTGAGCTTTCCTCTTGGTTAGTACTGTATATTAAAGCAGTGCTGAGCTTTCCTCTTGGTTAGTACTGTATATTAAAGCAGTACTGAGCCCTACTCTTGCTTAGTACCATATGTAAAAGCAGTGCTGATCCTTCCTCTTGGTTAGTACCATATATATAATAGCAGTGCTGAGCCTTCCTATTGGTTAGTACCATATACAATAGCAGTGCTGATCCTTCAAATTGGTAAGTACCATATATAATAGCAGTGCTGAGGCTTCTTGGTTAGTACCATATATAATAGCAGTGCTAAACCTTCCTATTGTTTGTAATAAATATATATATATATATATATATATATATATATATATATATATATATATATATATATATATATACACACACACACAGTGGTGAGCTTTCCTCTTGGTCAGTACCATACATAATAGTAGTGCTGAGCCTTCCTCTTGGTCAGTACCATATATAATAGCAGTGCTGGGCCTTCCTCTTGGTTAGTACCATATATAATAGCAGTGCTGGGCCTTCCTCTTGGTTAGTACCTTATATAATAGCAGTGCTGAGCCCTACTATTGGTTAGTACCCTATATAATAGCAGTGCTGAGCCCTACTATTGGTTAGTACCTTATATAATAGCAGTGCTGAGCCCTACTATTGGTTAGTACCATATATAATAGCAGTGCTGAGCCTTCCTCTTGGTTAGTACCATAAATAACAGTGCTGAGCCTTCCTCATGGTTAGTATCATATATAATAGCAGTGCTGAGGCTGAGCCTTACAATTGGTTTGTACCATATATATAATAGCAGTGCTGAGCCCTACTATTGGTTAGTACCATATATAATAGCAGTGCTGAGCCTTCCTCTTGGTTAGTACCATAAATAATAACAGTGCTGAGCCTTCCTCATGGTTAGTATCATTTATAATAGCAGTGCTGAGGCTGAGCCTTCCAATTGGTTTGTACCATATATATAATTGCAGTGCTGAGCCTTTCTATTGGTTAGTACCATATATAATAGCAGTGCTGAGCCTTCCTCTTGGTTAGTACCATATATAATAGCAGTGCCTTATGAACTATAGGAGGAGCTTATGGAAGCCGTTAACATGTGATTACTATGCTCTGAGCTATAATGTTTTTATTTTCTTTAGGAACAAAAGATCTGACTTGTTGAATGAATGATTTGAATAATCATGTAACTATGGAATAGCTTGGATAATGCTAACAGTTGGCAATAACAGGTAAGCAAAACCCTAACCTCTCTGTTGTCATTTATATTTAAATGTCAAGTCGCCGCACTTCCCAAAATTTAATGTTGGCCTCCTAAATGGCTAAAGTTTTCCACATATATGTATATGTAAAGGTCCTTGCTCCTTAAAACTGTGCTGCTGGTTCTTAAAGGAACATAAACAACTTGTAATTACTACATTCTATAGTCTTGCAATAAATGAACATACCAGCTAAGTGTAAAGTCTTTCAGGACAGAATACATTGGAATGATCACTTTTTAATGGTTAATTTTCCCCACCAATAACCTTTATTTGTTGGAGCAAATCTGGATTAGTTACTGACAAGCCTCTGTCACTTAATGCAAAACAATGCATGTTTTTTCTATCTTATGACATCCACTGAGGCCTATTAGTGATAGATATATACCAGGTTTAGGCTTGTGAAGTCTACAATGTGCATTTTCAATACTTAGGATTAGATGTTAATATTTGACTTTTATTATTTATTAGGGAAGCAAAGGCAATATATGGCTGCTATCTGAGGCATTCGGTTCTGTTTGCCGCCAGATTAAGGAAATTAATCTGTGCAAATCTGTATATTTAACTTATTTCCTTATATATCTGGCAGCTGGAAGAGCGAAATGCTCTATAACAATTGCCAAATACCTACACATTCATACAAATCCACCGTAAATTAAAGGGACAGTCTACACCAGAATTTTTATTGTTTTAAAAGATAGATAATCCCTTTATTACCCATTCCCCAGTTTTGCATAACCAACACAGTTATAATAATATACTTTTAACCTCTGTGATTATCTTGTATCTAAGCCTCTGCAAACTGCCCCTTTTTTCAGTTCTTTTGACAGACTTGCAGTCTAGCCAATCAGTGCCTTCTCCCAGATAACTTCACGTGCACAAGCACAGTGTTATCTATATGAAATACGTGAACTAACACCCTCTAAAAACTGTTAAAATGGAATCTGAAGGAGGTGGGCTTCAAGGTCTTAAGAAATTAGCATATGAACCTGCTAGGTTAAGCTTTCAACTAAGAATACCAAGAGAACAAAGCGAAAATGGTGATAAAAGTAAATTGGAAAATTGTTTAAAATTGCATGCTCTATTTGAATCGTGAAAGTTTATTTTGGCCTAGACTGTCCCTTTAAGCATTTTATATTGGAATCTAAAAGTGCTTAATGATGAAAATAATAAGCAATTTCCTGTTGTTTGTAGAACAATATACTTGGTGGTATTACTGTGTATTTAGTTCCTGTACAAGACGGAAGTGATTGTGATGTTAATAACAATATTTTAGCACTGTTTGGTATTATAAGTTCTTGCATTCCCATAAGACTGCTGAAAGATTCTTTTTTTGTTATGCCAAAGGTTCAGTGAATGATGTAATATCTTCTGTTGCTCAAGACTTTGACTGCAAGTCATTAAACTATTTACTATGTTTGCTGCCCATAACTTAGATTAGTTATGACAACCATTTAAAGTGCATTATCAATCTTGTTTTGTTTTTGCATTATATTAGACATTATTTATGGGGTGCACTGTTCACTATTATACTATATATGGGAAATTACATAAACCTTTGACATCATAGAGGAATTCAATTTTTTTTGCATTTTTAATGATCTAACTTTGTGTTTTATATTACAGTAGCTTAGTGCCTTGTGCGTTCACTAAACCATTTTATTGTACACTGTCATGTACTGTATATCTACGTATATTAGTTTGGTGTGTAATGAATTATAGCCTTATAATATGTAAGACAGTACACTATATGAAACTTAGTGTATATGTATATATGTGTATATATGTGTATATATGTGTGTGTGTGTGTGTGTGTGTATATATATATATATATATATATATATATATATATATATATATATATATATATATATATATATATATAATAATATAATTTTTTTTTATAAAAGCAAATTGTTGAAATATCCTTTGAAACATGAAAGAAAATGTTTGGGTTTATGTCTCTGACAGTGCATACATTTTTTAAACAAAATATTAAATGAATTTCTATTATCCAAATTTGTTTCATTCTCTTGGTATCCTTTGTTGAAGTAGCAGGGTGCTAGCTGAACACATTGAGTGAGCCAATGACAAGGTATATAAGTGCAGCCAATAATCATCAGCAGCTAGCTTCCAGTAGCTATGGCTACCTATGTATGCTTTTCAACAAAAGGATACCAAGAAAATGAAGCAAATTAGATAATAGAAATAAATTGGAAAGTGGTTTAAAATTGCATGATCCGTCTAAAAAGACATTTTAATTTTGACTTTACTGTTCCTTTAAATGGGATCTTTGTTAACTCAAGAACATGGCCAAACATGCATCACAAAACACAGAATGACACTAGATATAAATAGTCTGAAATAACATAGGAACCTAATGACAAAGTCAACGCATACTGAGCCTTGTAGTAAATATAAAAATGTATAATACCAAAAAACGTTGGGAGGCAGATTTGATATTTCGTAGCTATTGCTCTGTAGCCAATGGGAATTGTCCAGCCCTGATTTTAATGACAGGAAAAGCGAAACTAAACTTTCATGGCTCAGATAAAGCATGTGATTTTTAAGAGACTTTTTAAAAATGATCCAAAGGCGACTAATCGAGGCATTGGGCTCTTTTCGGAGTCTGATTTATTCTTGTGAAAGTGAAACACACTAAGATCTGTGCGAATCCAGATGATCCGAATGCCCAGGCCTAAAAATGATTGTACTTGGTTCTCTTGGCGTCCTTTGTTGAAAAGTAGGTTAGATAGGCTCAGAGGCAGTGATACTGGAATCTAGCTGCTGATTTGTGACTATGCTATATTCCTCTTGTCATTTGCTCACTAGATGTGAGCAGCTAGCTCTCAGTAATATATTGCTGCTCTGGATCTGACTTTAATTATTATTTAGCCCCTTTGTGCTTGTTTTTGTAAATAATGATTTCCGAACTTCAAATGGCGGGAAAGTAACTTGTGCTCCAAAACCGTGAGATAAATGAGTCTCTCGAAGGCATTTGAACAGGGACATTATCAATTTAGTAGACATGTTTGTTGGTTTACCGGTTTTACTTATAGTGTAAACGTATTTATTATTTAGTTTTCATTTTTATAAGATTGTAATTGCTCGAGCAAGAGGTGTTTTGTGGATTTGGTGGCATCGTGCAATATAGTGGGGATAATGCGCAAAACCAATGGTGCCTGAGCGTACTAGTGATAAGTGACTAAGTGATAAACCCCCAGACAAAACTGTTTGACTTGCCTTTTCACTGTAAAAAAATACAGCAGAAATGTGTTATGTATAGAGAATGTAGATTGTGAGTGTGAGTGTGGTGTGTAAAGGTGTGAGTGTGGTGTGTGTAAAGGTGTGAGTGTGGTGTGTGTAAAGGTGTGAGTGTGGTGTGTGTAAAGGTGTGAGTGTGGTGTGTGTGTGTGTAAAGGTGTGAGTGTGGTGTGTGGTGTGTGTGTGTGTGTAAAGGTGTGAGTGTGGTGTGTAAAGGTGTGAGTGTGGTGTGTGTAAAGGTGTGAGTGTGGTGTGTGTAAAGGTGTGAGTGTGGTGTGTGTAAAGGTGTGAGTGTGGTGTGTAAAGGTGTGAGTGTGGTGTGTAAAGGTGTGAGTGTGGTGTGTAAAGGTGTGAGTGTGGTGTGTAAAGGTGTGAGTGTGGTGTGTAAAGGTGTGAGTGTGGTGTGTAAAGGTGTGAGTGTGGTGTGTAAAGGTGTGAGTGTGGTGTGTAAAGGTGTGAGTGTGGTGTGTAAAGGTGTGAGTGTGGTGTGTAAAGGTGTGAGTGTGGTGTGTAAAGGTGTGAGTGTGGTGTGTAAAGGTGTGAGTGTGGTGTGTAAAGGTGTGAGTGTGGTGTGTAAAGGTGTGAGTGTGGTGTGTAAAGGTGTGAGTGTGGTGTGTAAAGGTGTGAGTGTGGTGTGTAAAGGTGTGAGTGTGGTGTGTAAAGGTGTGAGTGTGGTGTGTAAAGGTGTGAGTGTGGTGTGTAAAGGTGTGTGTGTGGTGTGTAAAGGTGTGAGTGTGGTGTGTAAAGGTGTGAGTGTGGTGTGTAAAGGTGTGAGTGTGGTGTGTAAAGGTGTGAGTGTGGTGTGTAAAGGTGTGAGTGTGGTGTGTAAAGGTGTGAGTGTGGTGTGTAAAGGTGTGAGTGTGGTGTGTAAAGGTGTGAGTGTGGTGTGTAAAGGTGTGAGTGTGGTGTGTAAAGGTGTGAGTGTGTGTGTGTAAAGGTGTGAGTGTGTGTAAAGGTGTGTGTGTGTGTGTGTAAAGGTGTGAGTGTGTGTGTGTAAAGGTGTGAGTGTGTGTGTGTAAAGGTGTGAGTGTGTGTGTGTAAAGGTGTGAGTGTGTGTGTGTAAAGGTGTGAGTGTGTGTGTGTAAAGGTGTGAGTGTGTGTGTGTAAAGGTGTGAGTGTGTGTGTGTAAAGGTGTGAGTGAGTGTGTGTAAAGGTGTGAGGGTGTGTGTGTGTGTGTGTAAAGGTGTGTGTGAGTGAGTGTGTGTAAAGGTGTGTGTGTGTGTGTGTGTGTGTGTGTAAAGGTGTGTGTGTGTGTGTGTAAAGGTGTGTGAGTGTGGTGTGTGTGTAAAGGTGTGTGAGTGTGGTGTGTGTGTAAAGGTGTGTGTGTGTGTGTGTAAAGGTGTGTGAGTGTGGTGTGTGTGTAAAGGTGTGTGAGTGTGGTGTGAGTGTGGTGTGTGTGTAAAGGTGTGTGAGTGTGGTGTGTGTGTGTAAAGGTGTGAGTGTGTGTGTAAAGGTGTGAGTGTGTGTGTAAAGGTGTGTGTGTAAAGGTGTGAGTGTGTGTGTAAAGGTGTGAGTGTGTGTGTAAAGGTGTGAGTGTGTGTGTGTAAAGGTGTGAGTGTGTGTGTGTAAAGGTGTGAGTGTGTGTGTGTAAAGGTGTGAGTGTGTGTGTGTAAAGGTGTGAGTGTGTGTGTGTAAAGGTGTGAGTGTGTGTGTGTAAAGGTGTGAGTGTGTGTGTGTAAAGGTGTGAGTGTGTGTGTGTAAAGGTGTGAGTGTGTGTGTGTAAAGGTGTGAGTGTGTGTGTGTAAAGGTGTGAGTGTGGTGTGTAAAGGTGTGAGTGTGGTGTGTAAAGGTGTGAGTGTGGTGTGTAAAGGTGTGAGTGTGTGTGTAAAGGTGTGAGTGTGTGTGAGTGTGGTGTGTGTGTAAAGGTGTGTGAGTGTGTGTGAGTGTGTGTAAAGGTGTGTGGTGTGTGGTGTGTGTGTAAAGGTGTGTGAGTGTGGTGTGTGGTGTGTGTGTAAAGGTGTGTGAGTGTGGTGTGTGTGTAAAGGTGTGAGTGTGGTGTGTGTGTAAAGGTGTGAGTGTGTGTGTAAAGGTGTGAGTGTGTGTGTAAAGGTGTGAGTGTGTGTGTAAAGGTGTGAGTGTGTGTGTAAAGGTGTGAGTGTGTGTGTAAAGGTGTGAGTGTGTGTGTAAAGGTGTGAGTGTGTGTGTAAAGGTGTAAAGGTGTGAGTGTGTGTGTGTGTAAAGGTGTGTGTGTGTGTGTAAAGGTGTGTGTGAGTGTGTGTGTGTGTAAAGGTGTGTGTGTAAAGGTGTGTGAGTGTGGTGTGTGTGTAAAGGTGTGTGAGTGTGGTGTGTGAGTGTGGTGAGTGTGGTGTGTGTGTAAAGGTGTGAGTGTGGTGTGTGTGTAAAGGTGTGAGTGTGGTGTGTGTGTAAAGGTGTGAGTGTGGTGTGTGTGTAAAGGTGTGAGTGTGGTGTGTGTAAAGGTGTGAGTGTGGTGTGTGTAAAGGTGTGAGTGTGGTGTGTGTAAAGGTGTGAGTGTGGTGTGTGTAAAGGTGTGAGTGTGGTGTGTGTAAAGGTGTGAGTGTGGTGTGTGTAAAGGTGTGAGTGTGGTGTGTGTAAAGGTGTGAGTGTGTGTGTAAAGGTGTGTGTGAGTGTGTGTGTGTGTGTAAAGGTGAGTGTGTGTGTAAAGGTGAGTGTGTGTGTAAAGGTGTGTGTGTGTGTAAAGGTGTGTGTGTGTAAAGGTGTGTGAGTGTGGTGTGTGTGTAAAGGTGTGTGAGTGTGGTGAGTGTGGTGTGTGTGTAAAGGTGTGAGTGTGGTGTGTGTAAAGGTGTGAGTGTGGTGTGTGTAAAGGTGTGAGTGTGGTGTGTGTAAAGGTGTGAGTGTGGTGTGTGAGTGTGGTGTGTGAGTGTGGTGTGAGTGTGGTGTGTGAGTGTGGTGTGAGTGTGGTGTGTGTAAAGGTGTGAGTGTGGTGTGTGTAAAGGTGTGAGTGTGGTGTGTGTAAAGGTGTGAGTGTGGTGTGTGTAAAGGTGTGAGTGTGGTGTGTGTAAAGGTGTGAGTGTGGTGTGTGTAAAGGTGTGAGTGTGGTGTGTGTGTGTAAAGGTGTGGTGTGTGTGTAAAGGTGTGGTGTGTGTGTAAAGGTGTGAGTGTGGTGTGAGTGTGGTGTGTGTGTAAAGGTGTGGTGTGTGTAAAGGTGTGAGTGTGGTGTGTGTGTAAAGGTGTGGTGTGTGTAAAGGTGTGAGTGTGGTGTGTGTGTAAAGGTGTGGTGTGTGTGTAAAGGTGTGAGTGTGGTGTGTGTGTAAAGGTGTGGTGTGTGTGTGTAAAGGTGTGAGTGTGGTGTGTGTGTAAAGGTGTGAGTGTGGTGTGTGTGTAAAGGTGTGAGTGTGGTGTGTGTGTAAAGGTGTGAGTGTGGTGTGTGTGTAAAGGTGTGAGTGTGGTGTGTGTGTGTAAAGGTGTGTGTAAAGGTGTGTGTAAAGGTGTGTGTAAAGGTGTGTGTAAAGGTGTGTGTAAAGGTGTGAGTGTGGTGTGTGTGAGTGTGGTGTGTGTAAAGGTGTGAGTGTGGTGTGTGTAAAGGTGTGAGTGTGGTGTGTGTAAAGGTGTGAGTGTGGTGTGTGTAAAGGTGTGAGTGTGGTGTGTGTAAAGGTGTGTGTGTGTGTGTGTAAAGGTGTGTGTGTGTGTGTGTGTGTGTGTAAAGGTGTGTGTGTGTGTAAAGGTGTGTGTAAAGGTGTGTGTGTAAAGGTGTGAGTGTGGTGTGTGTAAAGGCGTGTAAGGCATGAGTGTGTTTTGTAGGGATGCACCGAAATTTCGGCCGCAGAAAGTTTCGGCCGAAAATGGCATTTTTGGTTATTTCGGTTTTCATTTTTTTTGCCTTTTATTTTTGGTAAAATTATTGTGTAGCATATTTCAAATTTGATGCCAGCTTAGAGCTGCTGTTTGAGTTCATTACTTGACTTACTGTTTTGAATGTAATAAGTTTTCTAGGACTATACTTTATTTTGATAATTGGTAAAAAAAATAATAATTGTTAAATCTGATTCTGTTACACAGAACTAAATAAAGAATAATACTAGCGATGCATCATAATTTGGGCCACCGAAAATGTGCAATTCAAATTTCGGCCCAAAGATGACCAAAATGGCTAAAAATGTACAGCCCTCCCCTGTTCTATTGAGTTAAATGTCTATCCTTAGCATAAGGTGAGCAGCACAGCACTGGCATGGTACACAGAGCACACACGTAAGTACCATGTCATGATGATATTTGAAACCAGCAGTGCCATTGTTTTTTTTAAGGAAACCAAAGTTCTGAATACAGTTTTCAAAGGAGGATAAGTAACATGTTTATAAACACTTGATATTATCAGACACAGCCCTAAGCACACACAGTGAATATGTATAAGCCATATATACAGTGCTCATACATCAGCCTCTTGTGCGTAGACATCTTATTCGGCTGAGGCAAATATGCGTGCACACTATATATGCATAAGCCCCAAGCTCGCACACAGTTGGCACACATTAGCACCCACCAGACAGTGTATACAAAAAAGCACAGTAGCTTTCTATAACCACCTTCCACATAAGGTCGTAGCTAAGTCCGGTGGTCCTGGTGACAGTCAGACTCCATTTGGGGCTCTGGAAGTATAATCTGACGGGTCAGTGTGAGACCCAAACCAGGAACTAGGCGGAGATATAATGAGAGACGATCAGGTGCAGCCATGCCTATCGCACGGATAACTACACCCAAAAACAAAACACATGTCCACCTCGTATTGTTGTCTGGCTATAACCACGCTCTCCCTTGTAGAGCTCCACCTGTTTCACTGAAGATCACGCCCTACGGTACAAGTGACCACGCCCATTTGTTAGAGCTTTCCCGCCTACAAGCTCTCTCAGCTACACACACACTATAGTTAAAAAAAAAAAAAAGAAAAAATAATTTCTGTTTCGGTTTTCGGCCAGGGGCATCCTGAATTTTCGGTATCGGTTTCGGTCCAGAATTTTCATTTCGGTGCATCCCTAGTGTTTTGTATGAGTGTGTGTGTGTAAGGCATGAGTGTGTGTGCTATTATCTTTTACAACACTTGCAAGTTTGACTACTGGCAGGAATAAAGTAAGCACACATTTTAGTCACTTTGCCAAACATTGCAGCTATCTTGTTGCATACTACCTCTGACATATTCAGACCAAGCATAAAAATAGGGTCGCAAAGATATGTGGTATCATGGCACTGGGTCTTGGGGGGAAAAAATTTGAAGAACCATGTATTACAAAATAGCACAACTAAACTTAAAATGTGGCGTAGTGAAATGATCCCAGTGTGATTGGCTGCATGTGAGCAGGATCAATATTGCACAAGCAACTGCTTGTGCAGTGTTAAATGAATACCTTGTAAGTAGCGTTTTTTTGTTGTTGTAAATAACTGAATAAAGCAGTTTTCAGGGCTTAAAGTTTGTGGATGTGGAGTGTTAGAAAAAAAAAACGGTACTGAAAAGTGCATTTACTTTGTGGATATATATATATATATATATATATATATATATATATATATATATATATATATATATATATATATATATATATATATATATATATATATATATATATATATATATATATATATATATATATATATATATATATATATATATATATTATATATATATATATACTGTGACAGAAGTCTGGTTTGGTGATAGAGGGAATATATATTAGACCAGGTTTTAATACATTTCTCTTTACCATCTTGCTAAGAAACCCCAGGGAAGTGATTAGTGTTTTTAGTTGTGAATACAGCTGTTAAAGACAATTTAAACTCAGGTGTGGCTCATGATTACTGCTCCTAGGGTTTAAAAGGGAAGCATTTCTCTAGCTAAGTAGATTACAGCCAGGCAGGAGGCCTGATATGATGTGTTGTGAAAAATATGATGTACTAAACGTTTTGCTGGATTTCTGTTTGCTGTCACATAGGACATTTGTATTGCTGCAGACAATGCAGACAGAGATTTGCTGTTTTGGAAGCTTGTGCAGAGACTGAATCTGTTCCTTTTGCCTTACCTGTGAACAAACTGTATGCTGTAGTTAAAGTTACCTTGCTATTTTGGAAGAAAAAAAAGTTTTTAAAACTTTAACTGGATTGTCCTCTATTGCATTTAAACCCTAGAAGACAGTGGTTGCTAAAGGTTCTTGTTACAATACACACATAAATATATATGCTTATATAAATGTGTTAATGTGTGTGTGTGAATATATATACACATATAAATATATACAGTATCTCACAAAAGTGAGTACACCCCTCACATTTATGTAAATATTTTATTATATCTTTTCATGTGACAACACTGAAGAAATGACACTTTGCTACAATGTAAAGTAGTGAGTGTACAGCCTTTAGAACAGTGTAAATTTGCAAAATAACTCACACAGCCATTAATGTCTAAACCGTTAGCAACTAAAGTGAGTACACCCCTAAGTGGAAATGTCCAAATTGGGCCTAATTAGCCATTTCCCCTCCCCGGTGTCATGTGACTCATTAGTGTTACAAGGTCTTGGGTGTGAATGGGGAGCAGGTGTGTTAAATTTGGTGTTATCGCTCTCACACTCTCTCATACTGGTCACTGGAAGTTCAACATGGCACCTCATGGCAAAGAATTTTCTGAGAATCTGAAAAAAGAATTGTTGCCCTACATAAAGGCTATTAGAAGATTGCCAAGACCATGAAACTGAGCTGCAGCACGGTGGGCAAGACCATACAGCGGTTTTACAGGACAGGTTCCACTCAGAACATGCCTCGCCATGGTCGACCAAGAAGTTGAGTGCACGTGCTCAGTCATATCCAGAGGTTGTCTTTGGGAAATAGATGTATGAGTGCTGCCAGCATTGCTGCAGAGGTTGGAGGGGTGGGGGGCTCAGCCTGTCAGTGCTCAGACCATACACTGCTCACTGCATCAAATTGGTCTGCATGGCTGTCGTTGCAGAAGGAAGCCTCTTCTAAAGAAGATGCACAAGAAAGCCCGCAAACAGTTTGCTGAAGACAAGCAGACTAAGCACATGGATTACTGGAACTATGTCCTGTGGTTCAATGAAACCAAGATAAACTTATTTGGTTCAGATGGTGTCAAGCATGTGTGGCGGCAACCAGGTGAGGAGTACAAAGACAAGTGTGTCTTGCCTACAGTCAAGCATGGTGGTGGGTCAGACCATGACCATGGTCTGGGCCTGCATGAGGGCTGCTGGCACTGGGGAGCTACAGTTCATTGAGGGAACCATGAATACCAACATGTACTATGACATACTGAAGCAGAGCATGATCCCCCCCCCCCCCTCCCTTTGGAGACTGGGCCGCAGGGCAGTATTCCAACATAACGACCCCAAACACACTTTCAAGACGACCACAGCCTTGCTAAAGAAGCTGAGGGCAAAGGTGATGGACTGGCCAAGCATGTCTCCAGACCTAAACCCTATTGAGCATCTGTGGGGCATCCTCAAACGGAAGGTGGGGAGGCCCTCCGTGATGTCGTCATGGAGGAGTGGAATAGGACTCCAGTGGCAACTTGTGAAGCTCTGATGAACTCCATGCCCAAGAGGATTAAGGCAGTGGTGCAAATTAATGGTGGCCACACAATTTATTGACACTTTGGGCCCAATTTGGACATTTCTACTTAGGGATGTACTCACTTTTGTTGCCAACGGTTTAGACATTAATTGCTGTGTGTTGTTATTTTGAGGGGACAGGAAATTTACTCTGTTATACAGGCTGTACATTTACTGCTTTACATTGTAGCAAAGTGTCATTTCTTCAGTGTTGTCACATGAAAAGATATAATAAAATATTTACATAAATGTGAGGGGTGTACTCACTTTTGTGAGATACTGTATATGTATATACTCGCATACATACATATTTACACTTTGCTGCCCTTCGCTGTGTGACCTACCCTATTCGCTACGGTAGGTTGTGTGCCGTCTCTGACAGCATCAGAATGAGGCTCCAATTGTAACCTATGGAAGCGCACTCTTGTGAGCACAAAGAATCCGTGCAATGTGAGGTTGTGTTCGCATCGCGCTGAAATGCAATTTTGCACTCCACTCCTAATCTGGCCCTAAAAGATTAGGAAAGAAATGAAACTCAACAAAAGCACAAAAAATTAAGCTTAGAATATGTTGGTGTGTAGGGCAGATTTTTTTTTTCTTCTTATAAACGTCAGGAATAAATTATAAACTTTCCGCTGCGAAAATGGGAGGAATAAGCAGATCAGAAAAATCTTGGTTACTATTCAAGCTAAAAACTTGCAGAGGCTGCAGTCTGCCATTTAATCTTTAACACAACTTGTGTCTAGTCTGGCACATCATGAGCGTGACAAACCAAGCACTGTCATTTAGTCAACAACAGTTATTTCTGCTTCCTGGCCGCAGCTTCGTAAAATCTACATAACAGAACTTCAGCAATTAAGTATTCAGCTAATGTTTTGGTGAGCTTCTTAAAATAGGAATTCTGGAAATAGTTTATTTTTACTGCCAAGACTTCTAAACTTAAAGATGGAATGCTTCTGGGAACGGTCTGGTGGGCGTACAGTTTAAATTCTTTTTTTATCCTACATGTCTGCGAACTGGCATCCTTGCAATAGATTTGGTGGATTTTTCACCTTAATCTTCTTACACTGAAGGCTTCATTTTTTTTATAAAGAGAGAGATTCAGTTGTTTTGTCTTGAAAGGAAATAGCTTTGGAACGTTGTGTTGAAACTGCCCTTGTCTGCCCTGGGCAGTGTTTCAAATATTCACACGGTAACAATCTGCTTCTGCCAAGCTTCTGTCTTCTGTTTAAAACCTTAACTATTGGTTCCATGTTTGCTTCAGAAGTCACCTGCGGAATGGGAGTAAGTTGCAATTAAAAAATATATATTAATAATAATAATAATATTTATATATATATATATATTTTTTATTTATTAATTATTTAGACTTTGTTTGACTTAGACTTAGTTTTCTTTACAAATTTGCTTAAAGTATGCCCTTAAACAATAATAAGATATACAGACACAAACACACAGGTTTTATATATACCTAGATATATTCATGCACAAAATCATAGTGACTGTAGCTGTTGCATCTGTAGCTCTGAGTTGTTAGATTTAAAAGTGAAAACCTATTGCTGAAAGTCTGATTCTGTAAATAACACCAGAGGTTTGCAGAGTCGTGCGTTTTCTCTCTCTGGCCGATACCAACATGCAGGTTCAGTTCCTTCCTTTTTTCATTTCCTGCTGTCCGAACCTCAGTTTTAGTGTAGCACTGAGAGTTAAACAATACTGCTGATTATTGTGTCGTTATAGTTTTCCTTTTTTGCAGTGAATCTTGCAATATGTATTAAAGTAAGGACCTTGTGTAATTAAATACAACTCCCCTTCACACTATAAATTTAACCCCTTAAGGACACGGCCATTTTTCAATTTCTTTCCCTGAAGGACCAGGGCTATTTTTAAATTTCTGCGGTGTTTGTGTTTAGCTGTAATTTTCCTCTTACTCATTTACTGTACCCATACATATTATATACCGTTTTTCTCGCCATTAAATGGACTTTCTAAAGATACCATTATTTTCATCATATCTTATCATTTACTTTAAAAAAAATTATAAAATATTAGGAAAAAATGGAAAAAAACACACTTTTTCTAACTTTGACCCCCACAATCTGTTACACATCTACAACCACCAAAAAACACCCCTGCTAAATAGTTTCTAAATTTTGTCCTGAGTTTAGAAATACCCAATGTTTACATGTTCTTTGTTTTTTTTTGCAAGTTATAGGGCCATAAATACAAGTAGCACTTTGCTATTTCCAAACCATTTTTTTTTTCAAAATTAGCGCTAGTTACATTGGGACACTGATATCTGTCAGGAATCCCTGATTAACCCTTGACATGTATATATTTTTTTTTAGAAGACATCCCAAAGTATTGATCTAGGTCCATTTTGGTATATTTCATGCCACCATTTCACCACCAAATGCAATCAAATAAAAAAAAATTGTTCACTTTTTCCCAAATATTTTCACAAACTTTAGGTTTCTCACTGAAATTATTTACAAACAACTTGTGCAATTATGGCATAAATGGTTGTAAATGCTTCTCTGGGATCCCCTTTGTTCAAAAATAGCAGAAATATAGGACTTTGGCGTTGCTTTTTGGTAATTAGAAGGCCGCTAAATGCCACTGCGCATCACACGTGTATTATGCCCAGCAGTGAAGGGGTTAATTAGGGAGCATGTAGGGAGCATCTAGGGTTAATTTTAGCTTTAGTGTAGTGTAGTAGACAACCCCAAGTATTGATCTAGGCCCATCTTGGTATATTTCATGCTACCATTTCACCGCTAAATGCGATCAAATTAAAAAAAAACGTAAAATTTTTCACAATTTTAGGTTTCTCACTGAAATTATTTACAAACAACTTTTGCAAGTATGGCATAAATGATTGTAAATGCTTCTCTGGGATCCCCTTTGTTCAAAAATAGCAGACATATATGGCTTTGGCGTTGCTTTTTGGTAATTATAAGGCCGCTAAATGCCGCTGCGCACCACACGTGTATTATGCCCAGCAGTGCAGGGGTTAATTAGGTCATTTGTAGGGAGCTTGCAGGGTTAATTTTAGCTTTAGCGTAGAGATCAGCCTCCCACCTGACACATCACACCCCAGGATCCCTCCCAAATAGCTCTCTTCCCTCCCCCATCCCACAATTGTCCCCGCCATCTTAAGTACTGGCAGAAAGTCTGCCAGTACTAAAATAAAAGGTATATTTAAAATTTAAAAAAAAATTGTAAAGCATATTTACATATGCAGCTGTGTAGGATCCCCCCTTAGCCCCCAACCTCCCTGATCCCCCCCCCAACAGCTCTCTAACCCTCCACCTCTACCTTACTGGGAGCCATCTTGGGTACTGGCAGCTGTCTGCCAGTACCCTGTTTGCAAATACAAATGTTTTTTTTTTTGTTTTTTTTTTAAAAAAATCCATTTTCTGTAGTGTAGCTTCCCCCCCCACAGACAAATCCCCCACCCACTCCCAGATCCCTTAGATTTATTTTTGTTGGGGATTGTATCCCCCCTTACTGCCAGTTTTATATAATTAATTTGCTGTAGTGTAGCGGTTCCCACCCGCTCCCTCCCCGTGCACGCGCCCACCCACCGGCCCCCGTGCACGCGCGCGCTCCCGTGCGCGCGCCCAACAACCCCGCCCCCGATCCCGCCCCCCTCTCTCTTCAAATTGTCACCGATGGCCGCCCCCCCGCCTCCCACGGTCAGCTCCCACCCACCAACGATTGCGGCCATCGATGCCGGTGCAGAGAGGGCCACAGAGTGGCTCTCTCTGCATCGGATGGGGGAAAAAGGTTATTGCAGGATGCCTCGATATCGAGGCATCACTGCAATAACCGTAAAGCGGCTGGAAGCGATCAGGATCGCTTCCAGCCGCTTTAATCCCCAAAGTCGTACAGGGTACGTCGCTGGTCTTTAAAGACCAGGTTGTGTGCGACGTACCCTGTACGACTCGTGTCGTTAAGGGGATAATATAGTTCTATATAGTAGAATTCTGTGTTATTAAATATTACTGCGCAGTTATTGTACATAAACATAATTTTGAACTGTAAATCAATGCCAGGCAATGAAACAAATAAGATTATAGAAGGAAACTGAAAAGTTGTTTAAAATTGCATAAATGTTTATTTTTGGCTTCACTGTCCCTTTTAATTAGGAAGAGGGTAATTTGTTTTCAAAAATACAAAAAATAAATACATTTGTATTTATTTTGTTTAGATGAATAAAGAAAAATAATTAAAGGGAAAGTGTATCCAATTCTCCCCCCCCCCATCCCTTTTAATTTGTTCCCAATGATCCATTGTATTAAATTGTTTTAATAAACAATTTTATCCAGTGTATTAAATTAACAAGTAGCTCCTTTACCTTTATTTTGGCATTTGAAATAGATGTGTCTTGTGGTATCCCCACCTATACTTAAGTACGAGCTATTGACAAGCTATTGTAAACGCAACCAGCAGGGAGGTATAGGATAGTTAAGTAATGTTAATTATCTGCATTGGGCTTTGGTTTACAGACTGATATAAGGAAGCAAGTGTGTGTGTGCACAGTGATAACATAATGAGATCTGATTTTTACCTGCAAGCTCAACTTTTTTTAATAGGTTGTGGTTTCAAAGCACAAAACTAGCAATTTCATATACACTAATAAACCTGAAAAAGCCATTTCTCATATGTAATATACTCTGCAGCTTCTATAACGAGTAAAAACAATTTTACAGTGTACTGTCCCTTTAATGCTCTCTGGATCCTTATAGCTTGTGCTGTATAGGAGTTTATATTGGTGCATGAGAGTTTTATCTCGCCGATTTATGTAGTCTTTTAGAGTTTCAAAGATCCTGGTTATTTTGTTTTCTTAGTATACTTGTTTGTGCATTTTTTGGGCCTTGGGCACCAGCATACTTTAATATGCCACAAATCTCTAGTAGTAACTTCATTATTATAAATCTGTTTACTGTCAGTTACACATTAGTTATATTACAGACAGCGGATGACTTTATACAGCTGGTCAGGTAGTTCCCTTGTCATCTTGCATTCTACCTGATACTGAGATTACTATAGTGCTGCATACACAGTGTACAGGACTGCTTATATAAAGAGTGCAGCAGCTAATCATTATAAAGGACTATATATGTGTAGATATTCATATTACTGTGTGCAAATCTACAGGAGCCACCTTGTTATGTAATCCCAATAAATAAAGCGCCAGTCTACATTCAGAAGTTGCCAGTGCGTCATTCATATAAGGAGTTAAAGGGACACTGAACCCAATTTTTTTCTTTCGTGATTTAGATAGAGCATGACATTTTAAGCAACTTACTAATTTACTCCTATTATCAATTTTTCTATATTCTCTTGGTATCTTTATTCGAAATGCAAGAAAGTTTAGATGCCGGCCCATTTTTGGTGAAAAACCTGGGTTGTCCTTGCTGATAAGTGGATAAAATTCATCCACCAATAAAAAAGTGCTGTCCAGAGTACTGAACTAAGGAAAAAGTTTAGATGCCTTCTTTTTCAAATAAAGATGGCAAGAGAACGAAGAAAAATGAATAGGAGTAAATTCGAAAGTTGCTTAAAATTGCTGCTCTATCTCAATCGCGAATGAAAAAAATTGGGTTGAATGTCCCTTTAATGTTTGCTGTGTAAGGGCAGCACATGTACGATGTGTTTATTACTTTACAGACTGGGATATCATGGGGTCTTTGTTTATATTTTTTTCATAGCAACTGATTCACATCAGATTTAGAGTTGTAGAATGTCCTGAATGTAAAGATGGCAAATGTTATCTCATATTATAGCAGTGACAGTTTAAATATGTGCTGGAAAACCCCGTCCTACTACCGTTTTTTTATAAAGGGGCATACATCACTTTAAGGTGGTAATATAAAATGTAGGACTGCAACTAACGATTATTTTCATCATCAACTAATTGGATAAAAACAAAACACCCCCCCCCACAAATGTTTGTCCCATTTCTAAGCATCAGAACAGTTTTATAATTAAAGGGCCATAATACCCAAATGTTTAAACACTTGAAAGTGATGCAGCATAGCTGTAAAAAACTGACTAGAAAATATCACCTGAACATCTCTATGTAAAAAAGAAAGATATTTTACCTCAAAAGTTCCTCAGTAGCCACCTCCCATTGTAAAGGATTTCTAAGCAGCATTTTAGTGTGTCTGTCCTGGGACAGCTGAAAGGATGAGCCTTGTGAACTCTCATATTATTTCACCAATCAGGTAAAGGAAGCTTACTATGAAATCTCATGGGAGTTAAGTCAAATCTCATGAGATCACAGTAAGAGTTCATGACCTCAGCACT
>NC_069505.1:228630788-228663288 GCF_027579735.1 Bombina bombina | reverse complement strand
TTTTAAACAGTGCAGTGCACTGGCTGCATTGTGTGAGTTTTCCTTAACACAATGCAGCCACATGACGAGGTTAGGAAAAAGAAGATGGCGCCACCATGGTGCACAATCAGTGGTTCATTCATGCAACAGCGCAGATACTGCAATACTTACAAGATGTAAGACACTTGTGAAATGCTACAAATGCCTCCCGGACTCTTTAAAGTCGTCCAGACAACTTCCCCTGGTAGTGATATCCAATCAGTGATACCCTAAGGAGCTCTGAGGATCCGTCTTCCACTACCAAACTCCCAGGCAAAGATCCTTTCGCTAGCTAATCTTAAAATACCAATCAATCAATAGCAAAGTGTGCATGCAGGAAAATTGTCTGTTTGAGGAGTACAGTCAAATATGGAGCAGCGGTGCAAAGTGGCATTAAAGGGACACTGAACCCAAAAAATTTATTTCGTGATTCAGATAGAGCATGCAACTTTATAATTTACTCCTATTATCAATGTTTCTTCGTTCTCTTGCTATCTTTATATAAAAAAGAAGGCATCTAAGCTTTTCTCTTGTTAAGTGTATCCAGTCCACGGATCATCCATTACTTATGGAATATATTCTCCTTCCCAACAGGAAGTTGCAAGAGTCCACCCACAGCAAAGCTGCTATATAGCTCCTCCCCTAACTGCCATACTCAGTCATTCTCTTGCAAGCCTCAACATAGATAGGAGGTCGTGAGAGTCTGTGGTTTTTTATACTTAGTTTATTCTTCAATCAAAAGTTTGTTATTTTTAAATGGCACCAGAGTGTGCTGTTTATCTCAGGCAGTATTTGGAAGAAGAATCTGCCTGCGTTTTTCTATGATCTTAGCAGACGTAACTAAGATCCATTTGCTGTTCTCACACATTCTGAGGAGTGAGGTACTTCAGAGGGGGAATGGCGTGCAGGTTTTCCTGCAGATAAGGTATGTGCAGTAAAATATTTTTCTAGGAATGGAATTGACTAAGAAAATACTGCTGATACCGAAGTAATGTAAGTAAAGCCTTAAATGCAGCGATAGCGACTGGTATCAGGCTTATTAATAGAGATACATACTCTTATAAAAATGTGTTTTAAAACGTTTGCTGGCATGTTTAATCGTTTTTTAACGTACATTGGTGATAACACTGTAATGTTGGTATAGCCTTAAATGCAGTAAAAGTGACTGGTATCAGGCTTATTAATAGAGATACATACTCTTGTAAAAATGTGTTTTAAAACGTTTGCTGGCATGTTTAATCGTTTTTTAACATATGTTTGGTGATAAAACTTATTGGGGCCTAAGTTTTTTCCACATGGCTGGCTTAAATTTTGCATAGAAACAGTTAACTGAAGCTTCCCACTGTTGTAATATGAGTGGGAAGGGCCTAATTTAGCGCTTTTTTGCGCAGTTAAAATTACAAAATGAATCATCTAGATTCCCTCAGCAGTCCCATGAATACTACAGGACATTTCTAAAGGGCTAAAAAGACTTCCAAAATCGTTTATAGGGAAGGTAATCCACAGCTCTGCTGTGGCAGTTTGTTGTGTCTGTTTTTAAAAACGTCTGTCGTTTTTTTTTATCTGTTTTTTGCATTAAGGGGTTAATCATCCATTTGCAAGTGGGTGCAATGCTCTGTTACCTTATTACATGTACTGTAAAAATTTCGTTTGTTTTACTGCCTTTTTTCACTGTTTTTCAAATTTTGACAAAATTTGTTTCTCTTAAAGGCACAGTAACGTTTTATATATTTGCTTGTTAACTTGATTTAAAGTGTTTTCCAAGCTTACTAGTCTCATTATTAGTCTGTTCTAACATGTCTGACATAGAGGAAGCTCTGTGTTCATTATGTTTTAAAGCCATGGTGGAACCCCATCTTAGAATGTGTACCAGATGTACTGATTTCATGTTAAACAATAAAGATCATTTGTTGTCTTTAAAAACATTATCACCAGAGGATTCTGTCGTGGGGGTAGTTATGCCGACTAACTCTCCCCACTTGTCAGACCTTTTGACTCCCGCTTTAGGGACTCACGCTCAAATGGCGCCAAGTACATCAAGGGCGTCCATAGCGTTTATTTTACAAGACATGGCAAAGGTGGTGAATAATACTCTGGCAGCAGTATTAGTCAGACTACCTGAAATTAAAGGAAAGCAGATAGCTCTGGGGGTAGATACAGAGCATACAGACGCTTTAAGAACCATGTATGATACTACCTCACAATATGCTTAGTCTGTGGGTGATTTTTTTTTTTTTGACTCAGGGAAGATGATTTAACCTGATTCTGATATTTCTACATTTAAAATTTATGCTTGAGAACCTCCACTTGTTGCTCAGGGAGGCTTTGGCTGCCCTGAATGAATGTGTACAATCGCAGGGCCAGAGAAATTGTGTAGACTGGATAAATAATATGCAGTGCCGGTGTGTACTGATGTTTTTCCAATACCTAAAGAGGTTTATTATTTTTTTTTTAATAAGGAATGGGATAGACCAGGTGTGCCGTTCTCTTCCCCTCAGTTCCTAAGGTGGAGAGAAGAGTTTCTACTCTAGCTAGGCGTACCACTACCTCTGGCGAGGACAGTTGTGCTTTTTAGATCCAATGGATAAAAAATGTTTATTCAACAGGGTTTTATCCTGCAGCCCCTTGCATACATTGCTTCTGTCACTGCTGCTGCGGCGTTCTGGGTTGAGTCTCTTGATGAGGCTTTACAGTTAGCGACTCCATTGGATGAATATATTTGACAAGCTTATGCTAGCCAATTCCTTTGTTTTCTGATGCCTTTGTTCATTTGACTAGACTAACGGCTAAGAATTCTGTTTTTTACTATACTGGCGCGCAGAGCGCTATGGCTTATATCATGGTCAGCTGTCGTGACTTTAATAAATAAGCTACTTAACTTCCCTTCAAGGGGCAGACCCTATTCGGGCCTGGTTTGAAGGAGATTATTGCTTATATCACTGGAGGAAAAGGTCATGCCCTTCCTCAGGATAGGTCCAAATCAAGGGCCAAGAAAGGTCTAATTTTCGTGCCTTTTAAAACTTCAGGGCAGGTGTGGCATCCACTTCCTCTAAGGCAAAACAAGAGGGAATTTTTGCTCAGTCCAAGGCGGTCTGGAGACAATCGGACCTGGAACAAAGATAAGCAGGCCAAGGAGCCTGCTGCTGCCTCTAAGGCAGCGTGAAGGAACGGACCCCTATCCGGTAACTGATCCTATAGGGGGCAGATTTTCATTCTTCGCCCAGGCGTGGGCAAGAGATGCCCAGGATCCCTAGGCATTGGAATTTATATCCCAGAGATATCTTCTGGATTTTCAAAGATTCCCCCCCAAAAAAGGGGAGATTTCGCCTTTCCAATTATCTGCAAACCAGATAAAGAAGGAGGCATTCTTACATTGTGTACGAGATCCATCCAGTTCCAAGAGAGGAACAGGGACAGAGTTTTTACTCAAATCTGTTTGTGGTTCCCAAGGAGAGGGAACCTTCAGACCTATTTTGGTTCTAAAGATCTTAAACAAATTCCTCAGAATTCCGTCTTTTGAGATGGAAACTATTCGTACCATCTTAACTATGATCCAGGAGAGTCAATAGAGGACTACAATGGATTTGAAGGATGTTTATCCTCACATTGTGATGCATAAAGATCACCATCGTTTTTCAGGTTTGCCTTTCTAGACAGGCATTACCAGTTTGTAGCTCTTTCCGTTGGGATATCTACAGCCCCAAGAATCTTTATGGAGGTTCTGGGGTCACTTTGGCGGTCCTTAGGCCGCGGGGCATAGAAGTGGCCCCTTATTTAGACGACATCCTGATACAGGCGTCAAACATCCAAATTGCCAAGTCTCATACGGACGTAGTACTGGCATTTCTGAGATCACATGGGTGGAAAGTGAACAAGGAAAGAGTTCTCTATCCCCAATCTCAAGGGTTTCCCTCTTAGGGACTCTGATAGATTCTGTAGAAATGAAAATTTACCTGACGGAGTCCAGGTTGTCAAAGTTTCTAAATTTCTGCCGTGTTTTTCATTCCATCCGCGCCCTTCGGTGGCTCAGTACATGAATGAAATCGGCTTAATGGTAGCGGCAAGGGCATAGTACCGTTTGCACGTCTACATTTCAGACCGCTGCAACTATGCATGCTCAGTCAGAGGAACGGGGATTACACAGGTTTGTCCCCCTGTTAAACCTGGACCAAGAGACCAGAGATTCTCTGGTGACTATGTCGGGTCCATCTGTCCAAGGGTATGACCTTCCGCAGGTCAGATGGGACAATTGTTACAATAGATGCCAGCCTTTTAGGTTGGGATGCAGTCTGGAACTCCCTGAAGGCTCAGGGATAGTGGACTTAGGAAGAGACCCTCCTTCTAATAAATATTCTGGAACTGGGAGTGATATTCCATGCTCTTCAGACTTGGCCTCAGTTAGCAACTCTGAGGTACATCATATTCAGTCGGACAATATACACGACTGTGGTTTACATCAGCCATCAAGGGGGAACAGAAGTTCCCTAGCGATGTTAGAAGTCTTACAATAATTCACTGGACAGAGACTCACTCTTGTCTATCAGCTATCCATATCCCAGGTGTTGAGAACTGGGAGGTGGTTTTTCTAAGTCGTCAGACTTTTCTTCCGGGGGAGTGGTATTTCCTCCGGAGGTCAAGACCAAGCAGGAGAGGGCTTTGGTGTTTTTGTCAGCGCCTGCGTAGCCACGCAGGACCTGGTATGCAGATCTGGTGGACATGTCATCCTTTCCATCATGGTCTCTGCTTCTGAGACAGGTCCCTCTACTTTAGGGTCCTTTCAACCATCTAAATAGAATCAATCTGAGATGGACTGCCTGGAGACTGAACGCTTGATGTCATCAAAGCATGGCTTCTCAGAGTCAGTCATTGATACCTTAATACAGACATGAAAGCCTGTCTCTAGGAAAATTGAACATAGATATGGTGTAAATATCTGATTGTTATGAATCCAAGGGTTACTCAGGGAGTAAAGTCTGGATTCCCAGGATATTATCTTTTCTCCAAGATGTTTTGGAGAAAAGGGTTGTCAGCTAATTCCTTAAAAGGGACAGATTTTTACTCTGTCTATTTTTTTGCACAAACGTCTGGCAGGTATTCTAGACGTTCAGGCATTTGGTCAGGCTTTGGTTAGATCCAAGCCTGTGTTTAAAACTGTTGCTCCACCATGGAGCTTAAACCTGGTTCTTAAGGTTCTTCAAGAAGTTCCGTTTGAACCTTTTTTGTTCCATAGATATCAATCTTTATCTTGGAAAGTTCCTTTTGGGTAGCTATTTCCTCGACTCGTAGAGTCTCCAAGTTATCTGTGTTACAATGTGATTCTCCTTATCTGGTCCTTCGTATGGATAAGGTAGTCCTGCGTACCAACCTGGGTTTTTTCCTAAGGTGGTATTTAACAAGAACATCACTCAAGAGATAGTTGTTCCATGCTTGTATCCTAATCCTTCCTCAAAGAAGGAACGTCTATTACACAATATTGGACGTGGTTTGTGCTTTAAAGTTTTACTTACAAGCTACTACAGTTTTCATCAAACGTTCACCTTGTTTGTTGTCTATTCTGGACAGAGGAGAGGTCAAAAGACTTCGGCAGCCTCTCTGTCTTTTTGGTTAAAAAGCATAATTCATTTAGCTTATGAGACTGCTGGACAGCAGCCTCCTGAAGGGATTACAGCTCATTCTACTAGAGCTGTGGTTTTCACTTGGGCCTTTTTTAAATGTGGCTTCTGTTGAACAGATTTACAAGACGGAGTCTTGGTCTGCGCTTCATACTTTTTCAAATTTAACATATTTGATACCTTGCTTCTTCGGAGGCTATTTTTGGGAGAAAGGGTTTCTTACAGGCAGTGGTAACTTCCGTTTAAGTACCTGCCTTGTCCCTCCCATCATCCGTGTACTTTAGCTTTGGTATTGGTATTCCATAAGTAATGGATGATCCGTGGACTGGATACACTTAACAAGAGAAAACATAATTTATGCTTACCTGATAAATTTATTTCTCTTGTAGTGTATCCAGTCCACGGCCCGCCCTGTCACTTTAAGGCAGGTAATTTTTTCATTTGAACTACAGTCACCACTGCACCCTATAGTTTTTCCTTTCTCTGCATGTTTTCGGTCGAATGACTGAGTATGGCAGTTAGGGGAGGAGCTATATAGCAGCTTTGCTGTGGGTGGACTCTTGCAACTTCCTGTTGGGAAGGAGAATATATTCCATAAGTAATGGATGATCCGTGGACTGGATACACTACAAGAGAAATAAATTTATCAGGTAAGCATAAATTATGTTTTTTCTTGGTTTAGAACTCTGGACAGCAGTTTTTGATTGGTGCATGAATTTATCCACCAATCGGCAAGGACAACCTAGGTTGTTCACCAAAAATGGGCTGGCATCTAAACATTCTTGCATTTCAAATAAAGATTCCAAGAGAATTAAGAAACATTGATAATAGGAGTAAATTAGAAAGTTGCTTAAAATTTCATGCTCTATCTGAATCACAAAATAAAAAAAAATTTGGGTTCAGTGTCCCTTTAATGACTGGTTCCCAGGGATTTTTCAACCCCGCCCCCTAGCCTTTCCCAGTCTTCAAAGCTGTGACATTCTTAAGAGCCATGCACATTTTTATTACTACATTATAATTAAAATTTATTTTCAAAGTGACCCTTCAGAAACATTTTCACAAAAAAAAAATCTCATTGCAGAAATTGAAGAAAATTTCTGCCTCTGGGAACAGAAATAGTCTTGTTTTTTTTATTTACCTGTCAAAACTATATATTTTTTGAAGTAGATAACCCAAGGTATTAATCTAGGCCCATTTTGGTATATTTCATGCCATTGTTTCACTGCCAAATGTGAACATATAAAAAAAAATGTTAACACAAATTTTGGGTTTCTCACTGAAATTATTTACATATCACTTGTGCAATATTGGCACAAATGGTTTTAAAAGCTTCTCTGGTATCCCCTTTGTTCAGAAAGAGCAGACATGCATGGCTTCAATTTCAAGAGAGTACAAAAATATATTTTTAGTACTCGTAATTTAAGGAAACAACCGTTGCAATCTTGTTAATTTTCCTTTTGCATATACTTAAAAGCTGTATTTGTTTCCTGTCCTAAAGCCAGTGAATTTGAATATTAATTGTAGGTTGTATTCATGTTCTTTGACACCGTCACAGTGGTTAACTATAAATGTATTCAGCTTGACTTTGTAAGGTAACTACATCAGCTGTATATCTGAGTACTTGGTTAGAGGAAGAAGAAAATAAATATGTACAGTAGGACACAACTGTAAAACAGTTTGCTTTAGTATTGTGAACAAAAAAATTGCCATCTTTAGAGTTAATATATATATATATATATATTTATATATATAATATATATATATATATAGAGAGAAAGCACCAGTGTCTATACCAAGTATAATATATGTGAAATTTGTCACTTTATCAGGCTTATGCGTGTATAAACACAACACAAATGCATGTATGCAACAATGTATGTCGCCAAAATGGATACACCTCAGATTACACACACTTCAACCCCCTTAAACGTGGCCTTCAAATTACTAAAATATAGCCTGGAGCTGGAGTGATTGCAACATGGAGCAGCCTGTGCTCAACAGCTAGTAGCTGTGCCGACTCACCGCAACTTCTTGATCTGTCTCCTCTGTGTGTCGGCGTCCTTAGCTGTCCGGGTGCTTGGAGAGTTGGCCTGTGGGGGAGGGAGTTCTACCCAGTCATTCCCTCGGATATACCCCACCAACTCCGCACTTCTCCTCTGTATGTCGGCGTCCTCAGCTTCAGGGCGCTTGGAGACTCTGCTTCGGGGGAGGTGTGTCCATTCACGTGGGACCATTTCAGCCTATCAGGCTACTTGAAGCCCAATACTTCGCGGCACACTTTAGGGAACTGTGTGGGAGCTCAACCAGCCTAACGATCCCTGGTAGTTATGTAGCAATAAAGTGCAAAAGCAAAAAACTGTATTGTAGGCGGTTATGTAAAAATATAATTATTTATTTCATCCAAAAAATAGTAAAAGACCACAGGAGGTCTATAGCAAAAGTTTACAACACACTTAACAGTGAGTAATGGAATGCTGATATTTCGGCCGAAAAAATGTTTTGTTTTTTTTAATTACTTTTTATTTAACAGGTTTCTTTTTAATGCATTATCGCTTTTTTTTAATTTTCTGGCAGCATACCACCGGTGTTCTAAAATTTTCCCGGACCCATAGGAATGTGAAACAGTCCTGCATTCCTATGGGGCCGGGGTAACCTCTCCCCCAGCCCCCCTCACCACAGAACCATGGCGTACTCCCAGGGCTCCACGGTGTCCGTGGACTCAAAGCATCAGCTATGGGGTTGTAAGGTTCCATCTGGGCACCATGAAGAAAGTAAGGGAAATACAGCTAGGTGTAAGTTCAATATAGATAACATTGTGCTCACTCCTGTGGAATTTTAAACCATTTTCCAATTTACTTCTGTAGCATAATTTGCTTCATTCTTTCTGTATTATGTGTTACATAGGTAGGCTCAGGCTCAGCAATGTTATACTAGGAGTTAGCTCCTGATTGCTGCATATATATGCTTCCTGTCATTGGACCACAAGATGTGTTTAGCTAGTTCAGAGTAGTGCACTGCTACTCCTTTAACAAAGGATGCCAAAAGAATGAAGCAAATTTGATAAAATAAATATCGGAATCATGAAAGAAAATGTGTTTCATGTCCCTTTTTAAAACATTTTATTAATATCTATGTACAAAATGTATTGGCATCCATCCATATGGTGTGTTTAAGTATATTTGTGTAAACTATTTATTCCGTAAGAAGTTTAGCCTTTTTGCTAGATTTGTTAACCGTATATTTGTTGCTGTGTGCTCTACATAAATACTGAGCTATCACACAATGACTTTGTTCCTATATGTCTGTAAAGCAGGTGTTTTCCTTGGTTTCCGGGTGACTTATCACTGGACATTACCTTGTTCTGATCCTTATTGCACGTTTTCAGGATAATATGCTGCATTTTCCTGTGTGGGTGTTGTTTTCCTTTTAAAAGGGCAGATTATCCACTTAAGATGGCATGGCATTATAGTGTTACATAAAGTCCTTATCCTATCTCTAATAGGCCATAGTATCATGGTGTTTCTTGTTAATGAGACAGTAAACACTGTGTAATTACATTTCTCTTGTGCTGCTATAGAATAATTTATCAGCCAAGTCTTTTTTTTTAAAGCGAATATCCTTTTTACTACAATTATTGTTCAGTAGTCAAGCTCTGCCCACCATCTGCTTTATTGGGAGCAGCCAATCTGGGCTTTAGTCTGCAGACTACAAGGTTAGTCACTGACATAAAGTTAGTATAAATGCATTGTTTTATAGTTACCAGTTAAAGACAATGAGGGACAGACATGTAGCAGGGTTATAGCCTTGAGAAATCAGCAGGTGCATTTCAAGTTCTGAGAATTAGAAATTGCTGTAAACTATTACAAAGTGGTTTCATTATGCATGACTAAACATTTTATGTAAAAATCTGTGTGTTTACTGTCCCTTTTAACTGCACGTGACAAGTGGTCATCATCCATGCAATGCTTTCAGTGTGAATTAAACCTGCATAATTCAGATAGAGCATTTAATTTTAAGACATTTTTAAATTCACTTCTATTTTCAAATGTGCTTCATTCTCATGGTATCACTTGTTGAAAAAGAATATGCACATATCCTACACTAGCTGGCTGCTGATTGGTGCCTGTACACATTTGTCTTGTGATTGGCTAACTAGATGGGTTCAGCTAGCTGCCAGTAGTGCAATGCTGTTCCTTCAGCAAAGGATAACAAGAGAATTAGGCACATTTGGTAATAGAAGTAAATTGGAAAGTTAAAATTGTACGTTCTATCCAAATCATGAAAGAACATTTTGGGGTTTCTTGTCCCTTTTAACCCCTGAACGTCCTCAGTGTTTTCAAGCGCTGGAAGCGGTCGTGATCGCTTTCAGGTTATTACAGTGATGCCTCGATATTGAGGAATCCTGCAATAACCTTTTTTTAAGCATCCGTTGCAGAGAGAGACACTCTACATGAAGGAGGGAGAGGGAGGGGGGATAAGTCTTGGGGAAAAGGGATTTGGGAGGGGGCTATTTAAGGGGGGGCAGCTACACTACAGAAAAAAATATTTTTGGATATAAAAAAATAAAATAAATAAAACCTAAATTTTTTAGCAAACTGGGTTCTGGCAGACAGCTGCCAGTACCCATGATGGCTGCAAATAGGTGGAGGGTTAGAGAGCTGTTTTGGGGGATCTGGGAGGTTGGGGGCTAAGGGGGGATCCTACACTGAAGAATATATTAAACAAACAAAAAAAAAGCCTTTATTTTAGTACTGGCAGACTTTCTGCCAGTACTTAAGATGGTGGTAACAATTGTGGGGGAGGGAAGAGAGCTGTTTGAGAGGGGTCAGGGAGGCATCAGGGGGTGGGATGTGTCAGGTGGGAGGTTGTTCTCTACACTAAAGCTAAAATTAACCCTACAAGCTACCTAATTAACCCCGTCACTGCTGGGCATAATAAAAGTGGTTCGCAGCAACATTTAGCGGCCTTCTAATTACCAAAAAGTAATGCCAAAGCCATAAATATCTGCTATTTCTGAACAAAGGGAATCCAATAGAAGCATTTACAACCATTGCATAAGCTGTTTGTAAATAATTTCAGTAAGAAACCTAAAGTTTGTGAAAAAGTTAACCATATATTTTTTTTTTATTTGATTGAATTTGGCGGTGAAATGGGGGCATGAAATATACTAAAATGTGTGTGTGTGTGTGTGTGTGTGTGTATATATATATATATATATATATATATATATATATATATATATATATATATATATATATATATATATATATATATATATATATATATATATATATATATATATATATATATATATATATATATATATATATATATATATATGTGTATGTATATACATGTGAAGGGTTTTTCAGGGATTCCTGACAGATATCAGTTTGGAAATAGCAAAGTGCTACTTGTACTTATTGCCCTATAACTTGCAAAGAACATGTAATCATTGGTTATTTCTAAACTCAGGACAAAATTTAGAAACTATTTAGCATGGGTGTTTTTTGGTGGTTGTAGATGTGTAACAGATTTTGGGGGTCAAAGTTAGAAAAAGTGTTTTTCCTCCATTTATTCATCATATTTTATAATTTTTTTTATAGTAAATTATATGATATGATGAAAATAATGGTATCTTAATGGTGAGAAAAACGGTATATAATATATGTGGGTACAGTAAATGAGTAAGAGGAAAATTACAGCTAAACACAAACACCGCATAAATGTAAAAACAGCAAGAAAGAGTGACGTGTAAGGAAGATGAGTCTGGCAGAGGCATTCATTATGGATTGTAAAGGAGCTAGGCGGCATGTGCTCACTCCGGTGGAGTTATTTATGGGTCAGCACTGATTGCCTAAAATGCAAGTCTGTCAAAAGAACTGAAATAAGGGGGCAGTCTGCAGAGGCTTAGATACAAGGTAATCGCAGAGGTAAAAAGTATATTTTTTTTTTACTCTGTTGGTTATGCAAAACTGGGGAATGGGTAATAAAGGGATTATCTATCTTTTGAAACAAAAATTCTGGTGTTGACTGTCCCTTTAAGTTCTAGAGACAACTGTAAGAAAAGGTAATTGTGTTTTGGGGGCATGAAGTAAAAAGTAAAATAAAATAAATTTAAAGGGGCATGATACCCAAATGTTTAAACACTTGAAAGTGCTGCAGCATAGCTTTAAAAAGCTGACTAGAAAATATCACCTGATAATCTCTATGTAAAAAATATATTTTGCCTCAAAATGTTCCAAGTATTCACAACCTATTGCAAAGGACTTTAAGCAGCAAATCAGTATGCCTGTCCCGGGACAGGCAAAGGAGTGAGCCTCGTGCACACTAATGTTATTTCCCTATTCAGTTTAAGGAAGTTTACTATGAAATCTCATGAGTTAAAGGGACAGTCTACCATAGAATTGTTATTGTTTTAAAAGATAATCTCCCTTTATTACCCATTCCCTAGTTTTGCATAACCAACACAGTTATATTAATATACTTTTTACCTCTGTGATTACTTTGTATCTAGGAACCTTCTTCCAGCCCCCTGATCACATGACTGTGACTGTTTATTATCTATTGTCTTATATTTAGCATTGTGTTGTGCTAAATCTTAAATAACCCCCTGTGCCTGAACACAGTGTTATCTATATGGCCCACGTGTACTTTGTCTCTTTGTGTTGAAAAGAGATTTAAAAAGCATGTGATAAGAGGCAGCCCTCAAAGGCTTAGAAATTAGCATATGAGCCTACCTATGTTTAGTTTAAACTCTGAATAATGAAAGTTTAATTTATACTAGACTGTCCCTTTAAGTGAAATCTCATGAGATTACAAAAAGAGTTCATGAGCTCAGCACTGTTGATGCTGATTGGCTGCAGTTCATTTCTTAATTTTTTTTTAATTTTTTTTTTTACCTGCAACTGGACAGCAGCTGAAGCATAACTTTTTACACAGCACTTACTCTGGTGAGCAGAGGAAATTGTGAGGTAAAATATCTTCCTTTTTTACATGGAGATTCTCAGATATTTTTTCTTCTGTCGGCTTTTTACAGTTATACTGCATCAGTTTCAAGTGATTTAGCATATGAGTATTATGTCCCTTTTAAAGAGATGTGATATCTAATTGTTGAAGCAGTTGAAAGTGATGCCGCATATCTGTAGAAAGCTGAACATCCCAGTGTAAAAAAAAAAAGATATTTACATCAAATTTTCCTAAGTATTCACACCCCGATGTAAAGGGATTTTAAGCAGCCAATCAGGATGTTGGTCTCAGGACTTGCATGGGAGTGTGCATCTGGAACATGCAGGCACAGTCATGTTATTTCTCTATTCAGTTTAAGGAGATCACAGTAAAGCATAGCACTGCTGATGCTGAATGACTATTTTTTTTTCCAACTTGCAGCTGGACAGCAGCTTTAGTATCACTGTTCATAGAGCACTTACTCTTGTAAGTTTAAAGAAATTTTGAGGTAAAATATCTTCCTTTTTTACATAGATATATTTTCCTGTCAGCTTTTAACAGTTATGCTGCATCACTTTCAAGTGATTTAGCATATGAGTATTATGTCCCTTTAAATAAACATGTATAAGCATAATATATCACATTCTAATAGGCCATCAGAATGGCCTAGAAACCCCAATCCCACCCTTATTTTAAAGTCCAGAATCCACTCTTTAAAATAAATCCCCTATATACATTTTGATAGCTAGGTGATCACTATGGTTAATAGTGATCACCTGGTGTGAGTAAATGTGCATTTATTTGAGCAGAGGCTCATGGGAGCCCCTACGTGCATTTCAAAGTTGCATAAATATATCAAAATGCCCTAATGTATATGAAAATAACCCCTACATATTTTTACTGGTAAGTTTTTAGAGAACAAAATAAACGTCCTTTTGCTTACAACCTTGTTTACTAAACTTGTAATATATTTTCTTTTACAAGATATGACGAGTCCATGGATTTCATCCTTGTGGGATTTAACCTCCTGCTAGCAGGAAGTGGCAAAGAGCACCACAGCAGAGCTGTATATATAGCTCCTCCCTTCCCTCCAACTCCAGTCATTCTCTTTGCCTGTGTTAGTAATAGGAAGAGGTAAAGTGAGGTGTTAGTTTAGATTCTTCAATTTTTATTTTAAAATGGTGCCAGTGAGTACTATTTTTCTCAGGGGGAAATCATCGTCAGTCTATTGCTTCCCAAAAGGAGTGGAGACATCTTATTTTCTGCCCTGATTTTGATGATCTTAGCAAACATTATCTAAGATCCATGATGGTTCCCACAGCGCAGCTGAAGGTAGTGTAAGAGAAATCTTCAGTGTGGAGAACAGTGTCTTGCTACAAACAGCATTGAGGTATGTTCAGTCTCTTGTTTCTGGGGAGACTTGATGCATCAGAACAGGCTGACATTTTTCCCTATATGGGGAGGGTAAGCAGTATGCACTATATGAAAGGAAATGGTGTACTTGGAATCCCTTTTATACTATTTGCCAAAGTATGTAAATATATCTTTGAGGCTTATTCAAGGGCTAGATGCTGGGAGCTGCGGTTTGCTTAAGGGCTGTTAACTTTATCACTGGCCTGAGAGAGTGCAGTGTTACGATGTTGTATACAGTATATACAAATGGGCACATGGCTTTATTTTTACAAGTCGACATGTTTGTTTTTACTTTGCGACCCATGCGGGTCTTAGTCAGGATTAAAGTTACGCCCATGGTGGACGGGGCCTATTATCGCGCGCTCAGACGCGCAGTATCATCCGGATCGCATAGCAAGCAGAGTCTGGGGCTCCGGTGGGGCCTAAGTTGTCTCGGCCTTCAAAGGGTCTTTAAAGCTTATCAGGCTACAGCAAGTGTATTCCGGGGGCAGGTAGGCGCCACAGCAGAGCTGTGGCGTGGTGCAGGGTCCAAATTAAGATAATAAATAAATTACTGTTATAATCCATATATATTGTTTTCTTACATATCTTAGCAAGTGGATGCAATACTAAGAGTATTTTGGGCACTTAAAAAATACTTTCTCTCTTTGCCCACGCTTAGGTAAGAGATGTTCAGGATCCTTGGACACTGGAAATCATGTCCCAAGGGTATCAGCTGGAATTCAAAAGTTCTCTCCCAAAGGGGAGATTTCTTCTTTCACGATTGTCTGCAGACCAGACAAAAAGAGAGGCGTTCTTACGTTGTGTAAAATACCTCTCTACTATGGGAGTAATTCGTCCCATTCCAAGACTGGGACAGGGACATTACTCAAATCTTTTCGTGGTCCCCAAAAAAGAGGGCACGTTTTGACCCATTTTAGATCTAAAGAGTCTAAACAAGTTTCTCAGAGTCCCTTCCTTCAAAATGGAGACTATTCAAAACAATTATGCCATTGATCCAGGAGGGTCAATATATGACTACTGTGAACTTGAAGGATGCATAGCTTCATATTCCTATCCACAGGGATCATCATCAGTTCCTAAGGTTTGTCTTCCTGGACAAACATTTTCAGTTTGTGGCTCTTCCCTTCGGGTTGGCCACAGCACCCAGGGTCTTCACGAAGGTTCTAGGGTCCCTTCTGGTGGTTCTCAGGCCGCGGGGCATTGCAGTGGCGCCTTATCTAGACGATATTCTGATCCAGGCGTCGTCTTGCCATCTGACAGTCTCATACAGACATGGTTCTGTCCTTTCTGAGGATTCACGGGTGGAAGGTGAATCTAGAAAAGAGTTCATTAATTCCACAGGGCAGGGTTCCCTTCCTGGGAACGTTAATAGATTTTATATCCATGAAAATTTTCTTGACAGAGGTCAAAGTTAAAGATTCTGAACATATGCCGAACCCTTCAGTCCAATCCTCGGCCTTCAGTGGCTCAGTGCATGGAGGTAATTGGATTGATATTGGCGGCAATGGACATCATTCCGTTTGCTCGTTTTCATCTCAGACCGCTACAACTGAACATGCTCAGGCAGTGGAATGGAGATTATGCAAATTTGTCTCCTCGGATAGATCTGGATCAGGAGACGAGAGACTCTCTCTTCTTTGATGGTTGTCGTCGGATCATCTGTGCCAAGGGATGTGCTTCCACAGACCTTCATGGGTGATAGTGACAATGGACGCCAGCCTACTAGGTTGGGGTGCAGTCTGGAATTCCCTGAAGTTTCAGGGTGTGTGGACTTGGCCAGAGTCTCTACTTCCAATCAATATTCTGGAATTGAGAGCAATATTCAATGAGCTTCAGGCTTGGCCTCAGCTGGCTTCGGTCAAATTCATCAGTTTTCAGTCGGACAACATCACGACTGTGGCTTACATCAATCAGGGAGGAACAAGAAGTTCCTTAGCGATGACAGAGGTATCCAAGATAATTCGGTGGGCGGAGGCTCACTCTTGTTGTTTGTCGGCAATCTACATCCCAGGAGTGGACAACTGGGAAGCGGATTTTTTGAGCAGACAGGCGTTCTATCCGGGGGAGTGGGAACTTCATCCGGAGGTCTTTGCCACCCTGATTCTCAGATGGGGCAGACCGGAATTCGATGGCGTCTTGTCAGAATGCCAAACTCCCGAGATATGTAGAGTTAGGATTCCCAGGATTCTGTCTTTTCTCCAAGAAGGATTGGAGAAAGGGTTATCAGCGAGTTCCTTAAAGGGACAAATCTCTGCTTTGTCAATTTTACTACACAAACATTAGGCAGATGTTCCAGACGTTCAGTATTTTTGTCAGGCTCTAACCAGAATTAAGCCTGTGTTTAGACCAATTGCTCCACCCTGGAGTTTGAATTTAGTTATTAATGTTCTTCAAGGGGTTCCATTTGAACCCAAGCATTCCTTAGATATGAAGTTGTTATCTTGGAAAGTTTTATTTTTGGTTGCTATTTCTTCTGCTCGTAGAGTTTCTGAGCTTTCAGCGTTACAATGTGACTCGCCTTATCTTATCTTTAATTCTGATAAGGTGGTTTTACGTACAAAACCTGGGTTTCTTCCTAAGGTTTTTTCAAATAAGAATATTAATCAGGAAATTGTTGTTCCTCCTTTATGTCCTAATCCTTCTAAGAAGGAGCGTCTGTTGCATAACTTGGACGTGGTCCGTGCCTTGAAGTTTTACTTGCAGGGGACTAAGGATTTCTGTCAATAATCTTCATTATTCATAGTTTTTTTTCTGGAAAGCGTAGGGGTCAGAAAGCTACGGCTACCTCTCTTTCTTTTTGGCTGAAGAGTATCATTCGCCTGGCATATGAAACTGCTGGACAGCAGCCTCCTGAAAGAATTACGGCTCATTCTACTAGGGCTGTGACTTCCTCATGGGCATTTAAAAACGATGCTTCTGTTGAACAGATTTGCAAGGCTGCAACTTAGTCGTCTCTTCATACTTTTTCAAAATTTTCCAAATTTGATACTTTTGCTTCTTCTGAGGCTGGTTTTGTGAGAGAGGTTCTTCAAGCAGTGGTGCCTTCCGTTTAGGTTCCTGTCTTGTCCCTCCCTTTCATCCGTGTCCTGTAGCTTTGGTATTGTATCCCACAAGTAAGGATGAAAGCCGTGGACTCGTCATATCTTGTAAAAGAAAAGGAAATTTATGCTTACCTGATAAATTTATTTATTTTACGATATGACAAGTCCACGACCCACCCTGTCATTTCTAAGACAGGTTTAAATTTATATTATATTTTTTATAAACTTCAGGCACCTCTGCACCTTTTGGCTTTTCCTTTCTCTTCCTAACTTCGGTCGAATGACTGGAGGGGGAGGGGAAGGGAGGAGCTATATATACAGCTCTGCTGTGGTGCTCTTTGCCACTTCCTGCTAGCAGGAGGTTAAATCCCACAAGTAAGGATGAAATCCGTGGACTCGTCATATCGTAAAAGAGAAATTTATCAGGTAAGCATAAATTTCCCTTTTTTTTTTTTTTTTTAAAATGAGGGGATCTCTAGGCACTTATAACCGGCTAGAGACCCCATGGCTCCTTGTTTTAAAGCCCAGAATCCTCTCTTTAAAACCAAGTCCCTATGTCTGTTTTAATAGTCTTGTGGGTAATAGTGATCACCTGGCGTGAATAAATGTCCATTATTTTCCACCGAGGCTTATGGGAGCACCTATATGCAAATCAGAGTTACAAATCTATACTGAAATGTCCTTATTTATGAGGATAACCCCTTCTTCCTTTTTGATTAGAGTTTAGAAAAAAAACAACACCTTATTTATTACAATTTTAATAAAAAATTAATTTTTTCCCACATCATGATATATTCATAAAATAACATAGTTTTAATCTGTTGGGTCTGCTGTAAAAACTATTTGTAATATGTGCGCGGTTCTCAATGAAAACAGCCTTTAGTGGGGATTAAATGTGACCTGCGTGTGAAAACTTTGAAATGGCTCAGCAGTTAAGGGGTTAAAGGGACATTTATCTTAAAATCACCCATATAATAATTAAAGTGATAAACCACTTACAAGACTTTTCTGTAGTTGTACAATAAATTACTATGTCAGGTACGAGTGTACACTTTCTTTTTTATTTGCTGCAACTGTTTTTAATGGACACAATATATCCATCACTTCATTTATTTGTAGGAGCCAATCCAGACTTGTTACTGGAGTAGACACAGCTAGCATAACTGATAATAATAATAGCCACTATCATTCTGTATCATTTTGCGGTTCCTTTTCAGCCCCCACTGATGTGAATTAGGGACACATTTAGCAGGGTTAGATTTGTGATGTCTGCTGTGTGCACTCCCATTTCTCAGAGTTGAAAAAACTCACAATTTTCAGAGCATAATTACAGGGGGGGGGGGGGGAAGGGAGCAAAAATGATCAAGTATTTTGTAATCTCCCTATAAGCAAAGACTTTATTATCTCAGCGGTGTACTTTGGTTTTGTGCTGCCCTAGGCACTCAAAATTTTGCCTACCCTTTAAGATAATCTCCATTCTTTAGCGTCAGTGGCGATAACAAACTGAAAATTAGTCACAGATCCAAATCCATAATTTTCAGATTTAAATTACAGGATAAGGGGACAAAGTAATGAAAGTATATTGCAAAGTATTTTCTTAATATGTATAATTAAGCATTTTTTATAACAGTCTCAAAGTTTTTACTGTGCCTTTTTTGCTTATCCTTTTTACAGTAAAAGTATGTTTGTCAATGTTTTTTATTGTAAATAATTTTTTGAGGTAATGAACAATAATAACATAACAAAGATATGCGTCCAGGCACAAATAAAGATTGATAAGGTCAATCACATATTTCACATACATAGAACAAGGTTTAGTCTGATCCTCTTGGCACAAGTACCTCTGTTACACCCGTTACATCTATAGTCATGGTACAACAAACGCTACAGGTACTAAAAAAGGCCTCAATTAGACCATATAATAATGTCAGTAATAAAGCAGGTAGAATCCAATAGAGGTTATAATAAAATACCTAAAGTCTCTGTTGCAACACTTGTGAAATATATAGTCTGTAGTGTTAGGGACCTATATAAGATAAGTATTAGCGCCTGGGCACATCATCATGATGCCTCAGTTTTGTTTTATTGGAAGTAGAAGTGGTCCTTGAATCGCTACGCCCATCATAATATGGTTTGTCTAGTTAGAGTAATTTAGGGCATAACGGGGAGCTCGCGTTTTGATTTTGTTAGGGAAAAGAAAGGAAAGAAATACAGCGGGCCAGAGCCGCTCAAGTTAAGAAAGTAAAAGAGGGGTATGTGATAAAGGAAGGGGGCGAGGTGGGGGAGGGGTGAGGGTTAAGGGAATTAAGGGGTAAGAGATAAGGGAAGGGGGGGGAGAGCGGAGTCAATTAAATTGTTTATCTAGTGTGGCTTTTAGATCTTCAAGCCTTTTGGGTATAAAGCAAATACTATATAGGACAAGAAATGGGTATACAAGAAATGGGTATATAATTTAATGAGATAACCTCTAAAATAGGGAACAGCTAGAGGGTAAGCTTATAAAGTAAATACAAGGGCAATCTTAAAGAGAGTCCTAGTCTGCAAGTTGACAGTTAGTGTCCATATATCAGTTGGTTAAGATATCATAGCTTCATAGACCACTATAAAGTCTTAGATAGTATAGTTTGGTTTCCATAAGGATAACAATGGTTTTATATAACTATGTGTTTACAGCTAAGATTCTAAGTTCTTATCAATTGAGGTACAACATTATAGTACAATAGTATGATGTAATTAATATGAGAGGAGTTCTACAGATCCTCTTTATAGAGTTAAAATATTGCTGTCTCATATAAACTAGGGTTAAGCAGGTAGTGCAGTACAACTTGACAAAGTTATTATAGGAAAGAATCTAAAGCCTTATGCATAGTCTCAGCTATTCATTCATTACACCAGGCATCCATAACTGAGTAATACAGATGCATTAATGTCAAGAAAATATCTATAAACATACTGATTTACAAGGTGAAGCTCCCAGTGGGTTATATAGGTTGTAGGGTACAGGGCTGCTTGAGGGGGGAACAATAACTAATGCAAAATAGCTATTAACTTATGTATGTACTTAAACAGTAGTACAGTTATAGAGTATAGCTCTGTATGAGGGATGGACTAAACATAAAGGGCCCTCTCTTCAGGGGAGCCTGAGATAGTGTAATACTACTAAGCAGCGTCCCATAACATGAATAAAGGTTATTTAGTAGCGGCACTAAGCCTTGCCACTGCCTATGAAGTCTGAAAATGTCCCACATAAATAAAGACTATGGCTTGTGTTTGTATGGATTTTGGGTCTGGGTCCGCGCTGATATAGTAGAGAGCTGTGTAGGGTTCTCGCTAGCCCACTCCGGATCCGTAAGGGGACTTTGATGAAATCTCTGCGTAGGCCAGTATGTGAGATGAATAGCCACGACCGGGGACTGTTTTATGTGCTAGTGAAGTTACTTCAAGCCTGGCAGGCTTCAGGTATGTACCAGTGGTGATACGTGCTCCAATATCCACGAAGCTATAGATCTTTTCTCCTGCTCTCGATTCAGGCTTTGCACGCCACTTAGCCTCTACCTCTGCAGATAATTCTTTAGGTGAGACTGCTTTCACCCTAGCGCTCTGCTGCATCGGCTCAATTCGGGGAGAGAAGAGCCGTGAGGAACCCCGCTGCTCATCTGCATCCTTCTGTGCTGTTGTCACAAGACTAAGGTCACTGTTATTCGCCGTAAGTTTCTCCACCGGGTCTCCGGGGCTATCCCTATGGTTTTGTGGTGGATCCGATTTCAACCAGTCAGTTTCTCTCTCCGCCGCAATCAACTGCACTGCAGTCTGTGGCGTAGCCCTAGTAGCCCTAAGATCAGCGACGAAGGCCTGTTGGTGTAAGTCCATGGAGCATAATAACTTTTGCAGCGCAGCGAGTGCTTGTCTCTCCATTGTAATGTTGCAGAGGTAGCAAAAATGTAGAAGTTATTTCTCAGCCAGTCGATTTGATGCGTGGGCATCTACAGTTATGATGTTATACCCTCTGCCGCGGTTTTAGCCAGTCAGTAGGCCTCAGAAGTGTTTCTGTATCCATTATGTTTTTTCGCGGTCCCAATATATAGATCCAAGTTCTGGTGGATAATAAGAGCCAAATAGTGGTGTATATATGCCCTTATAGTACCATAAATCGGTATTTCTCCAACATAGGTGTGTCCGGTCCACGGCGTCATCCTTACTTGTGGGATATTCTCTTCCCCAACAGGAAATGGCAAAGAGCCCAGCAAAGCTGGTCACATGATCCCTCCTAGGCTCCGCCTACCCCAGTCATTCTCTTTGCCGTTGTACAGGCAACATCTCCACGGAGATGGCTTAGAGTTTTTTAGTGTTTAACTGTAGTTTTTATTATTCAATCAAGAGTTTGTTATTTTAAAATAGTGCTGGTATGTACTATTTACTCAGAAACAGAAAAGAGATGAAGATTTCTGTTTGTATGAGGAAAATGATTTTAGCAACCGTTACTAAAATCCATGGCTGTTCCACACAGGACTGTTGAGAGGAATTAACTTCAGTTGGGGGAACAGTGAGCAGTCTCTTGCTGCTTGAGGTATGACACATTCTAACAAGACAATGTAATGCTGGAAGCTGTCATTTTCCCTATGGGATCCGGTAAGCCATGTTTATTAAGATAGTAAATAAGGGCTTCACAAGGGCTTATTAAGACTGTAGACTTTTTCTGGGCTAAATCGATTCATTATTAACACATATTTAGCCTTGAGGAATCATTTAATCTGGGTATTTTGATAAGATTATATCGGCAGGCACTGTTTTAGACACCTTATTCTTAGGGGCTTTCCCAAATCATAGGCAGAGCCTCATTTTCGCGCCGGTGTTGCGCACTTGTTTTTGAGAGGCATGACATGCAGTCGCATGTGTGAGGAGCTCTGATACATAGAAAAGACTTTCTGAAGGCGTCATTTGGTATCGTATTCCCCTTTGGGTTTGGTTGGGTCTCAGCAAAGCAGATACCAGGGACTGTAAAGGGGTTAAAGTTAAAAACGGCTCCGGTTCCGTTATTTTAAGGGTTAAAGCTTCCAAATTTGGTGTGCAATTCTTTTAAGGCTTTAAGACACTGTGGTGAAATTTTGGTGAATTTTGAACAATTCCTTCATATTTTTTCGCAATTGCAGTAATAAAGTGTGTTCAGTTTAAAATTTAAAGTGACAGTAACGGTTTTATTTTAAAACGTTTTTTGTACTTTGTTATCAAGTTTATGCCTGTTTAACATGTCTGAACTACCAGATAGACTGTGTTCTGAATGTGGGGAAGCCAGAGTTCCTTCTCATTTAAATAAATGTGATTTATGTGACAATGACAATGATGCCCAAGATGATTCCTCAAGTGAGGGGAGTAAGCATGGTACTGCATCATTCCCTCCTTCGTCTACACGAGTCTTGCCCACTCAGGAGGCCCCTAGTACATCTAGCGCGCCAATACTCCTTACTATGCAACAATTAACGGCTGTAATGGATAATTCTGTCAAAAACATTTTAGCCAAAATGCACACTTATCAGCGTAAGCGCGACTGCTCTGTTTTAGATACTGAAGAGCATGACGACGCTGATAATAATGGTTCTGAAGGGCCCCTAAACCAGTCTGATGGGGCCAGGGAGGTTTTGTCTGAGGGAGAAATTACTGATTCAGGGAACATTTCTCAACAAGCTGAACCTGATGTGATTACGTTTAAATTTAAGTTGGAACATCTCCGCATTCTGCTTAAGGAGGTATTATCCACTCTGGATGATTGTGACAAGTTGATCATCCCAGAGAAACTATGTAAAATGGACAAGTTCCTAGAGGTCCCGGGGCTCCCAGAAGCTTTTCCTATACCCAAGCGGGTGGCGGACATTGTAAATAAAGAATGGGAAAGGCCCGGTATTCCTTTCGTCGCCTCCCCCCATATTTAAAAAATTGTTTCCTATGGTCGACCCCAGAAAGGACTTATGGCAGACAGTCCCCAAGGTCGAGGGAGCGGTTTCCACTTTAAACAAACGCACCACTATACCCATAGAAGATAGTTGTGCTTTCAAAGATCCTATGGATAAAAAATTAGGTTTACTTAAAAAGATGTTTGTTCAGCAGGGTTACCTTCTACAACCAATTTCATGCATTGTCCCTGTCGCTACAGCCGCGTGTTTCTGGTTCGATGAGCTGGTAAAGGCGGTCGATAGTGATTCTCCTCCTTATGAGGAGATTATGGACAGAATCAATGCTCTCAAATTGGCTAATTCTTTCAACCTAGACGCCACTTTGCAATTGGCTAGGTTAGCGGCTAAGAATTCTGGGTTTGCTGTTGTGGCGCGCAGAGCGCTTTGGTTGAAATCTTGGTCAGCTGATGCGTCTTCCAGGAACAAGCTACTTAACATTCCTTTCAAGGGGAAAACGCTGTTTGGCCCTGACTTGAAAGAGATTATCTCTGATATCACTGGGGGTAAGGGCCACGCCCTTCCTCAGGATCGGCCTTTCAAGGCCAAAAATAAACCTAATTTTCGTCCCTTTCGTAGAAACGGACCAGCCCAAAGTGCTACGTCCTCTAAGCAAGAGGGTAATACTTCTCAAGCCAAGCCAGCTTGGAGACCAATGCAAGGCTGGAACAAGGGAAAGCAGGCCAAGAAACCTGCCACTGCTACCAAGACAGCATGAAATGTTGGCCCCCGATCCGGGACCGGATCTGGTGGGGGGGCAGACTCTCTCTCTTCGCTCAGGCTTGGGCAAGAGATGTTCTGGATCCTTGGGCGCTAGAAATAGTCTCCCAAGGTTATCTTCTGGAATTCAAGGGGCTTCCCCCAAGGGGGAGGTTCCACAGGTCTCAGTTGTCTTCAGACCACATAAAAAGACAGGCATTCTTACGTTGTGTAGAAGACCTGTTAAAAATGGGAGTGATTCATCCTGTTCCATTAGGAGAACAAGGGATGGGGTTCTACTCCAATCTGTTCATAGTTCCCAAAAAAGAGGGAACGTTCAGACCAATCTTAGATCTTAAACAAGTTTCTCAAGGTTCCATCGTTCAAAATGGAAACCATTCGAACAATTCTTTCTTCCATCCAGGAAGGTCAATTCATGACCACGGTGGATTTAAAGGATGCGTATCTACATATTCCTATCCACAAGGAACATCATCGGTTCCTAAGGTTCGCATTCCTGGACAAGCATTACCAGTTCGTGGCGCTTCCTTTCGGATTAGCCACTGCTCCAAGGATTTTCACAAAGGTACTAGGGTCCCTTCTAGCTGTGCTAAGACCAAGGGGCATTGCTGTAGTACCTTACTTGGACGACATTCTGATTCAAGCGTCGTCCCTTCCTCAAGCAAAGGCTCACACGGACATCGTCCTGGCCTTTCTCAGATCTCATGGATGGAAAGTGAACGTGGAAAAGATGTTCTCTATCTCCGTCAACAAGGGTTCCCTTCTTGGGAACAATAATAGACTCCTTAGAAATGAGGATTTTTCTGACAGAGGCCAGAAAAACAAAACTTCTAGACTCTTGTCGGATACTTCACTCCGTTCCTCTTCCTTCCATAGCGCAGTGCATGGAAGTGATAGGTTTGATGGTAGCGGCAATGGACATAGTTCCTTTTGCGCGCATTCATCTAAGACCATTACAACTGTGCATGCTCAGTCAGTGGAATGGGGACTATACAAACTTGTCTCCGAGGATACAAGTAAATCAGAGGACCAGAGACTCACTCCGTTGGTGGCTGTCCCTGGACAACCTGTCACAAGGGATGACCTTCCGCAGACCAGAGTGGGTCATTGTCACGACCGACGCCAGTCTGATGGGCTGGGGCGCGGTCTGGGGATCCCTGAAAGCTCAGGGTCTTTGGTCTCGGGAAGAATCTCTTCTACCGATAAATATTCTGGAACTGAGAGCGATATTCAATGCTCTCAAGGCTTGGCCTCAGCTAGCGAGGGCCAAGTTCATACGGTTTCAATCAGACAACATGACAACTGTTGCGTACATCAACCATCAGGGGGGAACAAGGAGTTCCCTGGCGATGGAAGAAGTGACCAAAATCATTCTATGGGCGGAGTCTCACTCCTGCCACCTGTCTGCTATCCACATCCCAGGAGTGGAAAATTGGGAAGCGGATTTTCTGAGTCGTCAGACATTGCATCCGGGGGAGTGGGAACTCCATCCGGAAATCTTTGCCCAAGTCACTCAACTGTGGGGCATTCCAGACATGGATCTGATGGCCTCTCGTCAGAACTTCAAAGTTCCTTGCTACGGGTCCAGATCCAGGGATCCCAAGGCGGCTCTAGTGGATGCACTAGTAGCACCTTGGACCTTCAAACTAGCTTATGTATTCCCGCCGTTTCCTCTCATCCCCAGGCTGGTAGCCAGGATCAATCAGGAAAGGGCGTCGGTGATCTTGATAGCTCCTGCGTGGCCACGCAGGACTTGGTATGCAGATCTGGTGAATATGTCATCGGCTCCACCATGGAAGCTACCTTTGAGACGAGACCTTCTTGTTCAAGGTCCGTTCGAACATCCGAATCTGGTCTCACTCCAGCTGACTGCTTGGAGATTGAACGCTTGATCTTATCGAAGCGAGGGTTCTCAGATTCTGTTATCGATACTCTTGTTCAGGCCAGAAAGCCTGTAACTAGAAAGATTTACCACAAAATTTGGAAAAAATATATCTGTTGGTGTGAATCTAAAGGATTCCCTTGGGACAAGGTTAAGATTCCTAAGATTCTATCCTTCCTTCAAGAAGGATTGGAAAAAGGATTATCTGCAAGTTCCCTGAAGGGACAGATTTCTGCCTTGTCTGTGTTACTTCACAAAAAGCTGGCAGCTGTGCCAGATGTTCAAGCCTTTGTTCAGGCTCTGGTTAGAATCAAGCCTGTTTACAAACCTTTGACTCCTCCTTGGAGTCTCAACTTAGTTCTTTCAGTTCTTCAGGGGGTTCCGTTTGAACCCTTACATTCCGTTGATATTAAGTTATTATCTTGGAAAGTTTTGTTTTTGGTTGCAATTTCTTCTGCTAGAAGAGTTTCAGAATTATCTGCTCTGCAGTGTTCTCCTCCTTATCTGGTGTTCCATGCAGATAAGGTGGTTTTACGTACTAAACCTGGTTTTCTTCCAAAAGTTGTTTCTAACAAAAACATTAACCAGGAGATTATCGTACCTTCTCTGTGTCCGAAACCAGTTTCGAAGAAGGAACGTTTGTTGCACAATTTGGATGTTGTTCGCGCTCTAAAATTCTATTTAGATGCTACAAAGGATTTTAGACAAACATCTTCCTTGTTTGTTGTTTATTCCGGTAAAAGGAGAGGTCAAAAAGCAACTTCTACCTCTCTCTCTTTTTGGATTAAAAGCATCATCAGATTGGCTTACGAGACTGCCGGACGGCAGCCTCCCGAAAGAATCACAGCTCATTCCACTAGGGCTGTGGCTTCCACATGGGCCTTCAAGAACGAGGCTTCTGTTGATCAGATATGTAGGGCAGCGACTTGGTCTTCACTGCACACTTTTACCAAATTTTACAAGTTTGATACTTTTGCTTCTTCTGAGGCTATTTTTGGGAGAAAGGTTTTGCAAGCCGTGGTGCCTTCCATCTAGGTGACCTGATTTGCTCCCTCCCATCATCCGTGTCCTAAAGCTTTGGTATTGGTTCCCACAAGTAAGGATGACGCCGTGGACCGGACACACCTATGTTGGAGAAAACAGAATTTATGTTTACCTGATAAATTACTTTCTCCAACGGTGTGTCCGGTCCACGGCCCGCCCTGGTTTTTTAATCAGGTCTGATAATTTATTTTCTTTAACTACAGTCACCACGGTATCATATGGTTTCTCCTATGCAAATATTCCTCCTTAACGTCGGTCGAATGACTGGGGTAGGCGGAGCCTAGGAGGGATCATGTGACCAGCTTTGCTGGGCTCTTTGCCATTTCCTGTTGGGGAAGAGAATATCCCACAAGTAAGGATGACGCCGTGGACCGGACACACCGTTGGAGAAAGTAATTTATCAGGTAAACATAAATTCTGTTTTCTGCTGTTAAGTGTGATCAGTCCACGGGTCATCATTACTTCTGGGATATTACTCCTCCCCAACAGGAAGTGCAAGAGGATTCACCCAGCAGAGCTGCCATATAGCTCCTCCCCTCTACGTCACTCCCAGTCATTCTCTTGCACCCAACGACTAGATAGGATGTGTGAGAGGACTATGGTGATTATATTTAGTTTATACCTTCAATCAAAAGTTTATTTTATAATAGCACCGGAGTGTGTTATTCCTTCTCTGGTAGAATTTGAAGAAGAATCTACCAGAGTTTTTACTATGATTTTAGCCGGAGTAGTTAAGATCATATTGCTGTTTCTCGGCCATCTGAGGAGAGGTAAACTTCAGATCAGGGGACAGCGGGCAGATTAATCTGCAAAGAGGTATGTAGCAGCTTTTATTTCCTGACAATGGAATTGATGAGAAAATCCTGCCATACCGATATAATGTCATGTATGTATATTTTACACTTCAGTATTCTGGGGAATGGTACTTCACTGGAATTACACTGTGTACATAAGTCTTTAGCCTATTTTGCAGGGACTAGCAACAGGCTTTTTAATAACTCTTAATTTATGTTAAACGTTTTTGCTGGAATGTAAAATCGTTTTCATTTTCTGAGGTACTGGGTGAATAAAATGTTTGAGCACTATTTTTCCACTTGGCAGTTGCTTGATCTAATTCTGACAGTTTACTGATCTCTCTCACTGTTGTGTGTGAGGGGGAGGGGCCTTTTTTGGCGCTTTTGCTACGCATCAAAAAATTCAGTCAGAAGCTCATTGTATTTCCTGCATGATCCGGTTCATCTCTACAGAACTTAGGGGTCTTCAAAACTTGTTTTGAGGGAGGTAATCATTCACAGCAGAGCTGTGAGATTGTAGTTGACTGTGATAAAAAACGTTTATTCTTTAACTTTTTTTTCTGCTATCAGGGTTTGTTATCCTTTGCTAATGGGAACAAACCTTTGCTAAAATTGTGTTTTTTACAAAGATTGATGCTATAACCTTTTCAGTTTATTAATTTCAACTGTCATAAATCTTTCTGTGCTTCTTATAGGCACAGTACGTTTTCATAGTATTTTACTTGAATAGTATTTCCAAGTTGCTAGTGTGTTAAACATGTCTGATTCAGAGGAAGATAGCTGTGCTATTTGTGCTAATGCCAAAGTGGAGCCCAATAGAAATTTATGTACTAACTGTATTGATGCTACTTTAAATAAAAGTCAATCTGTACAAATTGAACACCTTTCACCAAACAGCGAGGGGAGAGTTATGCCGACTAACTCGCCTCACGTGTCAGTACCTGCATCTCCCGCTCGGGAGGTGCGCGATATCGTGGCGCCCAGCACATCTGGGCGGCCATTACAAATAACATTACAAGATATGGCTACTGTTATGACTGAAGTTTTGGCTAAATTACCAGAACTAAGAGGCAAGCGTGATCACTCTGGGGTGAGAACAGAGTGCGCTGATAATGCTAGGGCCATGTCAGATACTGCGTCACAACTTGCAGAACATGAGGACGGAGAGCTTCATTCTGCGGCTGACGGTTCTGATCCAAACAGATTGGATTCAGATATTTTAAATTTTAAATTTAAGCTGGAAAACCTCCGTGTATTACTAGGGGAGGTGTTAGCGGCTCTGAATGATTGTAACACAGTTGCAATACCAGAGAAAATGTGTAGGTTGGATAAATATTTTGCTGTACCAACGAGTACTGACGTTTTTCCTATACCTAAGAGACTAACTGAAATTATTACTAAGAAGTGGGATAGACCCGGTGTGCCGTTCTCACCCCCTCCGATATTTAGAAAGATGTTTCCAATAGACACCACCACACGGGACTTATGGCAAACGGTCCCTAAGGTGGAGGGAGCAGTTTCTACTTTAGCTAAGCGTACCACTATCCCGGTGGAGGATAGCTGTGCCTTTTCAGATCCAATGGATAAAAAGTTAGAGGGTTACCTTAAGAAAATGTTTGTTCAACAAGGTTTTATATTGCAACCACTTGCATGCATTGCGCCGGTCACGGCTGCGGCGGCATTCTGGTTTGAGTCTCTGGAAGAGACCATTAGTTCAGCTACTCTGGACGACATTACGGACAAGCTTAGAATCCTTAAGCTAGCTAATTCATTCATTTCGGAGGCCGTAGTACATTTAACTAAACTTACGGCTAAGAATTCCGGATTCGCCATTCAGGCGCGCAGAGCACTGTGGCTAAAATCCTGGTCAGCTGATGTTACTTCTAAGTCCAAATTACTTAATATACCTTTCAAAGGGCAGACCTTATTTGGGCCCGGTTTGAAAGAAATTATCGCTGACATTACAGGAGGTAAAGGCCACGCCCTGCCTCAAGACAGAGCCAAACCTAAGGCTAGACAGTCTAATTTTCGTTCCTTTCGGAATTTCAAAGCAGGAGCAGCATCAACTTCCTCTGCTCCAAAACAAGAAGGATCTGTTGCTCGCTACAGACAAGGCTGGAGACCTAACCAGTCTTGGAACAAGGGCAAGCAGGCCAGGAAACCTGCTGCTGCCCCTAAAACAGCATGAATTGAGGGCCCCCGATCCGGGATCGGATCTAGTGGGGGGCAGACTTTCTCTCTTCGCCCAGGCTTGGGCAAGAGATGTCCAGGATCCCTGGGCGCTAGAGATATCTCAGGGATACCTTCTGGACTTCAAATACTCTCCTCCAAGAGAGAGATTTCATCTGTCAAGGTTGTCAACAAACCAAACAAAGAAAGAGGCGTTTCTACACTGAGTACAAAAGCTTTTGTTAATGGGAGTAATCCATCCAGTTCCACGGTCGGAACAGGGACAAGGGTTTTACTCAAATCTGTTTGTGGTTCCCAAAAAAGAGGGAACTTTCAGACCAATCCTGGATTTAAAGATCCTAAACAAATTCCTAAGAGTTCCATCGTTCAAAATGGAGACTATTCGGACAATTTTACCCATGATCCAAAAGGGTCAGTACATGACCACAGTGGATTTAAAGGATGCTTACCTTCACATACTGATTCACAAAGATCATTACCGGTATCTAAGGTTTGCCTTCCTAGACAGGCATTACCAGTTTGTAGCTCTTCCATTCGGATTGGCTACAGCTCCAAGAATCTTCACAAAGGTTCTGGGTGCTCTTCTGGCGGTACTAAGACCGCGAGGAATCTCGGTAGCTCCGTACCTAGACGACATTCTGATACAAGCTTCAAGCTTTCAAACTGCCAAGTCTCATACAGAGTTAGTACTGGCATTTCTAAGGTCGCATGGATGGAAGGTGAACGAAAAGAAAAGTTGTCTCTTTCCACTCACAAGAGTTCCCTTCCTGGGGACTCTTATAGATTCTGTAGAAATGAAGATTTACCTGACAGAAGACAGGTTAACAAGACTTCAAAGTGCTTGCCACGCCCTTCATTCCATTCAACACCCGTCAGTGGCTCAATGCATGGAGGTAATCGGCTTAATGGTAGCGGCAATGGACATAGTACCCTTTGCACGCTTACACCTCAGACCACTGCAATTGTGCATGCTAAGTCAGTGGAATGGGGATTACTCAGACTTGTCCCCTTCTCTGAATCTGGATCAAGAGACCAGAAATTCTCTTCTATGGTGGCTTTCTCGGCCACATCTGTCCAGGGGGATGCCATTCAGCAGGCCAGACTGGACAATTGTAACAGACGCCAGCCTTCTAGGTTGGGGTGCCGTCTGGAATTCTCTGAAGGCTCAGGGACAATGGAGTCAGGAGGAGAGTCTCCTACCAATAAACATTCTGGAATTGAGAGCAGTTCTCAATGCCCTCCTGGCTTGGCCCCAGTTGACAACTCGGGGGTTCATCAGGTTTCAGTCGGACAACATCACGACTGTAGCTTACATCAACCATCAGGGAGGGACAAGAAGCTCCCTAGCAATGATGGAAGTATCAAAGATAATTCGCTGGGCAGAGTCTCACTCTTGCCACCTGTCAGCAATCCACATCCCGGGAGTGGAGAACTGGGAGGCGGATTTCTTAAGTCGTCAGACTTTTCATCCGGGGGAGTGGGAACTTCATCCGGAGGTCTTTGCTCAAATACTTCGTCATTGGGGCAAACCAGAGATAGATCTCATGGCGTCTCGACAGAACGCCAAGCTTCCTCGTTACGGGTCCAGATCCAGGGATCCAGGAGCAGTCCTGATAGATGCTCTGACAGCACCTTGGGACTTCAGGATGGCTTACGTGTTTCCACCCTTCCCGAAGCTTCCTCGATTGATTGCCAGAATCAAACAGGAGAGAGCATCAGTTATTCTAATAGTACCTGCATGGCCACGCAGGACTTGGTATGCAGACCTGGTGGACATGTCATCCTGTCCACCTTGGTCTCTACCTCTGAAACAGGACCTTCTGATACAGGGTCCTTTCAAACATCAAAATCTAACTTCTCTGAAGCTGACTGCTTGGAAATTGAACGCTTGATTTTATCAAAACGTGGGTTTTCTGAGTCAGTTATTGATACCTTAATACAGGCTAGGAAGCCTGTTACCAGAAGGATTTACCATAAGATATGGCGTAAATACCTATATTGGTGCGAATCCAAAGGTTACTCTTGGAGTAAGGTTAGGATTCCTAGGATATTGTCTTTTCTACAAGAAAGTTTAGAAAAGGGTTTATCTGCTAGTTCATTAAAAGGACAGATCTCAGCTCTGTCCATTCTGTTGCACAAACGTCTGTCAGAAGTTCCAGACGTTCAGGCTTTTTGTCAGGCTTTGGCCAGGATTAAGCCTGTGTTTAAAACTGTTGCTCCGCCATGGAGTTTAAACCTTGTTCTTAACGTTTTACAGGGCGTTCCGTTTGAACCCCTTCATTCCATTGATATAAAGTTGTTATCTTGGAAAGTTCTATTTTTAATGGCTATTTCCTCGGCTCGAAGAGTCTCTGAGTTATCAGCCTTACATTGTGATTCTCCTTATTTGATTTTTCATTCGGATAAGGTAGTTCTGCGTACTAAACCTGGGTTCTTACCTAAGGTAGTCACTAACAGGAATATCAATCAAGAGATTGTTGTTCCTTCTTTGTGTCCAAATCCTTCTTCGAAGAAGGAACGTCTTCTGCACAATCTGGATGTAGTTTGTGCCCTAAAATTTTACTTACAGGCAACTAAGGAATTTCGACAAACGCCATCCCTGTTTGTCGTTTACTCTGGTCAGAGGAGAGGTCAAAAGGCTTCTGCTACCTCTCTTTCTTTTTGGCTTCGTAGCATAATTTGTTTAGCTTATGAGACTGCTGGACAGCAGCCTCCTGAAAGAATTACAGCTCATTCCACTAGAGCTGTGGCTTCCACTTGGGCCTTTAAGAATGAGGCCTCTGTTGAACAGATTTGCAAGGCTGCAACTTGGTCTTCGCTTCATACTTTTTCCAAATTTTACAAATTTGACACTTTCGCTTCCTCGGAGGCTATTTTTGGGAGAAAGGTC